>NC_043759.1:24443551-24538551 GCF_902148845.1 Salarias fasciatus
GACGAAAAGATCACTGAGAGACCCTGGAAAGACCACGCAGGTTTAGAGAATCACAGCACTACCTGCAGTACTAGAGCGGAGCTGCGTTATGTGAGGACCGGCTGGAGGAAGAATGGCTTTGAACCACTGGAACTCCAGATATTGTTCTCTCGAGCGCCACTTCAGCGTTAATGGCAGTGCGACCAGTTATTGATCCGACGGAGCGATGCCGAGAACGGAGCCGCAGCCATGAGGCGAGCAACTCACAGAGAACCAGGAAACAAAAATGGAGAGCTCCACAGAAGCTAACGCTAAAGCTAACGCTCAATCATTTCAGACACAGGATAACAGAGATCATTGACTGTTGAGCGGCGCGGGACAAACTAAAATAGAGTTTATTATTTGAGCACATTGACTTTTGTGAATACATTTTCAATATTTGCCTATGATATTTTTACCCATAAATCCAGATTTGACAGTTTATTGGCCTGGAGAAACTTTCATTAGCTTCTGCAGCAGCTTGTTGCTTATGTGCAGAGAAGCTGCTCGTTATTAGGTCGGTAACTGTAGAGATTGTCGGACGTCTGCTAACCGAAGCACCGCCTGCTTTTTTGCTCGATTTCAGAAGAAATTGTCTGATTGTCACGTCGTACTGGTTCATCCGCAGGACGACGGCAGCTCACAGCACTCTGAAGTTATCAGAACAAGAGGAGAAAGATGCTCCCCACAAACACCAACCTCTGCAGTGTGATTGCTGGGGTGTGTTTTCCCCCTGATGGGAAGATTGCAGGTTTGATCCCTGGGATCTCTTGGAGTGAGAACCTGATGGTTGGCCTGAGCGCCTTGCACGGTCTGTGGAATGGCTGACTAATACTGCAATGCATTTTGGGAGTTGTTAAGTCAGTGAAATAGTCCCCATAACAGTGAACTCCTCTTATCAGTCCCAGCAGCATCATTTTATTATCACTGACTTTTCATTCAAGCAGGAGCGTCGAACTGATTTTACCTGAACAGCCAAATACAACCCAATTCCATCCTGAATTATCTGGTTTGACAACCTTTGCCATAATAACCTTTAAATTTAAATTTTTAGATTTTATTTGTCTATACTACCAAACAACTGCTTCTGAAAATGAAGACGATCTCGACGTAAAGCCAATTTTAAAGAAACCTTCTGGTGCAAAACCCGGTGAAATGTCCCTGACAGCATGGCTTTCATGCTAGTTTGATAGCAGCGAGGTAGCTTTCATTCATGGCAGCAGATTTCACACCTCACCTCAGAGCTCAGTGGTGTGTAGAGTTCAAAATTCAATTGACCTGTTACAGATTTCACTGTTGTGACTTGAAAAAGTGTCTTAACTATGTAGAGAGGAAGATCAGAACGCTGAATTTCAGCACAAATCTACTGAAACCTTAGCGAGAACATTTCCCGCCAATTTGCATCGCAGCAAACAGGAAAAGTTTTGTGACTTTTATTAGTTATCCAACGGATGTATATGCTCTCCGATAGAGAAGACCTTAGTAAGAAGGTAATCATGCTTAATAAAATCACGTGATGATCGCCAGTGGTGGAACTGGAGCTCTTCAAAATGACAAATGCTTAAATCATATATGGAGGACTCAACTGTGAGAATTATGGAAAAAATGTTCATTGTAGGTTTTATTGTATATATGAACTTGACAAGAGATGCAGATTTACTACTTTTTTAACCTGTAGCTACTCGCTGATAGTGATGCCCGGAAGAGTCCGTTATTGAGTGAATGAGTCAAACTTTAATCAGCATGTAGCATTGCTGGTGTGCGAGTCCTGGAACTCTTTAGCATGTAGCATGTAGCATGGCTCGGAGTGAAATCCTCCCGATGAGCGTCTTTAGGCTACCTCTGCCGGTCCAAATGTCTCTGGCGATTACGCTGCTGGTGCTGTACCGACCGTCTTTCACCTCCTCTTGATATTTTGCTGGATTCTAGTCTACAGTCGGTCTTACTTTAGTCATTCTCATTAACATTAAAGAGTCTCCAAACCACAGACGTCGCTCTTCTTCTCAGCATGCCGGTGGGTGAAGTTATTGACGGATGACGTCGTTTTATGAGAACCAGCACAAGTACTCTGTGCTCCACCCGTATCCCTAAACTCTTTTCAGTTTTGCATCAACCACGGGAAAGCCACGGTTAGGCCATATTGCTTCTTGACTTGAGCTTCATGCTGAGCATGCGGTCATGAGGAGATCTTTTCATCGAACTCTCGGCAGGACACACGATGATCATCTTTTTTGTTTTTCTTCAATGCAACATTTAAACGATTTCCGGAATTTCTTGCAATCGCTGAAAAAACCGACAACAAACCAACAAATACATTAAAAACGGTCCCTGAATCAGCCATAAATATACTTGTGCCCATGGCCATCGACGTAGGTACAGACAAGAGTGAAAAAAATACAGTTGGTTCTCTAAACGTGTTTCTGTCCACAATTCACTACATATAAAAGTGTGTCAGGAAAGTGTTATCAGTGCTTACTCGAATGCTTTTTTTTTTTTTTTTTTTTTTTTTTTTTAAAGTAAAGTGCTCTTATCCTTCTCGTGAAGCATTGGACGTCAAACGGTTTGTCTTGGGAGCACAGAAAGGTTTGATCGACACTGTGAAGGTGACAACATGGCGTCGAAGCGACGCGCTGGTTGTGTGCGGTCCGTACAGAACACGAGCGGATGTGATGCGGCGCTTCGCTGATGCCGAAATCTATTGTCTAGAAGCCACGGGCGTACAAAATACAACAGCCTGTACAAACAGTAAAAATACAACTTTGAGCTTTGACACAAACCTGATTCACATGGCTCATTTTCTGGTCCAAAGTCCTCGTTTTGCAGATCTGCTTCCAAAACACGGTTAAAAATATATCTCGCCTTTTGCAGTTTTCGTACGACATTATTTTGCAGGTGATTTGGCTTCGGTGTGACTTTGGTTGGGAACTCCGCTGAGCTCTCAAGCCGAGAACGACGCCGCGATCAGCCGTTCAGCAAGTGGTTTGCTCTTCGCATCGGCAGACGGCATATCCAAAATACTGAGAAACAAAAAAAACAAAACAAACGAAAAAAAAAAAACCAAACCAGGAAGAGTCAAGATGCTCACACGACAGAACCACTGCAAAGACAACTCCACAGATTAAGGAGAACCTCGTGGGACAGGTGGAATTCCGAGGAAGAGGCGGTGGGGAGCTGCGGGAAACATGGACGATCCAGCGTGAGAGTTCAAAAAATATCAACAAAAAGAAAATAAAAAAAACAAAGAGAGAGAGAGAGAGAGAGAGAGAGAGAGAGAGAGAGAGAGAGAGAGAGAGAGAGACCGCTCGCGATACTCGGGAACCACCGGCGACGAAGGTGAGTGGCTGATGACAGCAGATGACAGGCAGCGTGTGATTGGTCAAGTGCAGGGCACGAAGGGCAGGGGGCAAGGCAGACGGTCCAAAGTAGAAGAGGTAAGAAGGTCACTCAGTCTAAAGTCTCTGTTTCAGCCTCACATCTCGATGTGAGTGTCTTTGGCTGCCGGCGGCGGCGGCGGGTCCTTCAGCGAGCCGGAGATGGTGTAAAACCTGCGGGGAAGAGAGGACAAACCCAGTTAATTTAATTAGAGATCAGCTGAATCACAGGCGGGAAACGTTCTGGGTGTAGAGGAGAGTTTCTTACACTGAGGCCATTAACTCCTCCCGGCAACAGAAATCAGAAAGTTCAGGAAAAGTTTATCAGTGAACTCAAAAGGCCTCCACGGTCACCGGGTTTCAGCAGCTTCACGTCGCGGATGTTCGTCTGAATTCAACAAGACTCCAGAATCAACCTTTTCCTTCCCTCTGTGTGTTTAATGAGCCCCTCACGTCTGCCTCTTCAGGAATTTCCCGCTGAATCCACTCATGTGCCGAGGTTAATCGGCCTCTGAAAGGAGTCTTTTGGTTCAGCGTTCAGTCAGACAGTTTCACAATAACTTCGTTTTCTTGGATATGGTTGAAGGTTTAATTGATGACTGCGAGCCGCCCAGTCCCTGAACACGCCAGGCCTCTCTGTCTGCGCAAACACAAGCTTTTTTTTTTTTTTTTTGTTCTGTCCACTGGAAACGTGGTTAAAAATGGAAAATAGAAAAAATCTGAAAACAGGAACAAAAAACCAATCTTCCTTGATTTAATTTGTCTGAATAATAATATCGCAAAAGCCTTATGGTCATTTTAAATATACACATTCTTATGGTGCCAGTACATGTTTAACAAGCCGTTATGAAGGCTCGTCCTCGTGCAGGTCAAGTTTAAATATCTACCTGAAAGCACTTGTGCCAGTTGCACCACAAATCAATACAATCAGCACCAGCACCTGGGAATGACCCCAACAGAATAACTACTCTGCAAAAGTTAATTTTAAACTCTAAACTTTAAAGTTGAACAGTTTGATTTGACTGATGCTGGGATTTCTGTTGGTGGCGCCGGTTTCTTTCTTCAGAGGCTCTTTCATCACACTGCTGCTTACAGACTGAGCTGATGAAGACAGACTGAGAGATTTCACCATCTGTAATGTCTATAAATAAAAGCTGCAATGTGAAAAGCGTCTTCCAGAACTCTGTCGGCTCTACAGATTGTGTGTTTGTCATAATGTAACGTGAAGGGCGGCCGTGGCTGTGGTGGTGGAGAGGCCATCTCTCCAATCACGTCTGACTGACTGTATTATCATCTCTGTCACTTCCGATAAACGACCCGGTGTTTCAGATTGAACTGGTTTTCCTGTTAACTGGTGACCGACTCCCTCCAGCGACCCTGCTGCTGCTAATGGCAGCATAGACTGTGTTATAGTAAGAGTTACAAAAGGTACAAAACCTCCAAACTTCATTGTTATGCAGCTAAAAGGCTAATTTATTGGTAAATATAACTTCTTTAATAATTTAACTATTTTGGGAGATGGTAAAGTTTTTGGATGACACCTCAGTAGAGAAACTTGAACAGACTTATTTTATTTTGCACAACGGACACTGCATATAATAATATACTATTTCTTGTCCCATTTTGTGATGACGGTTAAAATGCCAGACACATTTAAACAATGCAGAAATAGTTACTGCAATGGAAAGTGTGTGTTATGTAGTGTGTGTTGACTCTGCAGAACACACGCTTTCCATGGTGTGCCTGTGTTGCGTTCAGGCCTTGTCACATAAATAAGAAATTCCAACACTTGAATAGGCATTAACACAATAGTCAGAGTAATAATGTTTGTCCTGGGGAAATGTGGGGACCGCCCAGCTCTGCCGGTCGCGGTACAAAGCGTTGGAGGTCAGATTGGTCCCAGATCGCCTCTGGAGGAGGTCTGAGTGACTGACAGCGCTTTGATCCATGCTGCCTTTTGAGCTCGCCGCTTGTGATCTGATCACCTGAAACGCAAGATGTGAATAATTTCATCAAATTAAAGATAAATCTGTGTGTGTGTTTGCATTCCAACACACACACACACAGATTCTCCATCAGATGCACTGATGGGACATAGCGATGTTTTTGAAGTCGGGGCCAAGCGGCTCCCAGTTCCGTGAAGAGAGCGTCCGTCACCTCTTGGACCGGCGCTGACCTGACAGAGGAAATCACCGCGGGCTGCACACACTCTCTAATGAGTTTCTTGTGAGGCACGGTGGCCAAAGAGGAATTTCTGCCACATGCCAGCCGTTTCACCGAACAGCAAAACTGTAAAACAACAGCGGCATTGTTTTGTGGATGCTGCAGTGCGATGCCCGGGGCGCCCGGAGGAAGTCAGCTGTCTCTAATGTGGATTCAGAGTTAATTCATGATTTCTGAGCTGCGCTGCAGCGAAGACGCTCCAGTTTTATATATGTAGAGACGCTTGATGCTGCTGACCCCGGATCTGTGGACGGTATTGATCTGACTCATCTCTATATGCAGTGCACGTTGCCCGTAACGCCGCTGGAATAATAGAATTCCTTCAGTTTGTGCGGCGGCCGGGCTGTTGTTATGCAGAGCTCGATATGACAGCTGCAGGTAAATATCAGACCCCACATATCAAACTCCACTTTTTCGGACCTTTTCCAGGAAAAACACCCCAAGCATGCATAATGATGTCCTCAGGTTAGACAGTTTGAATCGATTGCACACTGGTATGAGAAGCAGAAACAACAGGAGCGTGAAGTGCACCGCGTGGACTGCAGAGAGCATTACCTTGACTTTCTAAAATGCCGCCGCTTCTTCATGACCTTGAAGCAGCAGGACGAACAGGAGTTTTTCAGGTCTACGAGCTGGTAGATGATGGGGTTGTACATGGCCGAGGACTTGGCCAGCAGCGTGGGGATGACGGACACGGGGATGGGCACCGAGTCGGGCTCGCCGAACGCCGACACCACCGACACCACTGCATAGGGGATCCAGGCTATCAAGAAGCCTGCGCAGATCAGCATGGCCACCTGCCGGAGGGGGAAGAAGAGCCAGGCGTGAGCGGGCGGCGGCCGGCGCGGCGTCCCCGCCTCGCCCCTCACCCACCTTTGTGAGCTTTATCTCAAGGTTGTGGTTGTTTCTGATGCGGGCGTCGAAGTTTGAGATCTCCTTGGCGGAGGACTTGACCTTGAAGATGATCATGACGTAGGAGAAGACGATGATGCCGGTGGGCAGGACGAGGCAGAAGAAGAGGATGGCCATGACGAAGCTCTGGCCCGACAGCGAGGCCTGCGCCAGCCACCAGTCCAGCGTGCAGGAGGTGCCGAACGGCTCCGGGGCGTAGCTGCCCCAGCCCAGCAGGGGCATGGTGGCCCAGAACGCCGCGTACAGCCACACCAGGGCCAGGCACACGAAGGCGTGGTGGCGCTTCAGCCACGTGCCTGGGAATCGGGAGAGAAGGAAATGGAAATCATCATCATCATTTACTAAAACTGAGCAATGAGCGTTGAATTTCTCCCTGTACAAAATGTCTTGTCGCAAAAATTCGATGTGGAAGAACTGCTGGTGTCGTGCGCCTCATCAGTACAAGCTGATTATAAATCCAAAATGAGGAAGACGGGCTTGAAAAATTGTCGTATTTGGACCACATCTTGGCCGTTTTCATGTCTGATCAGACGGGAATTTGCCAGAAAAACTAGTCCGTTGTCCTGCTTGGCAAGACGTTCCCTATTTGAGGTTTGTCGACAGTAGAAAACGTAAATTTGTTCCTCTCTTCTCGGGTCCCCTCGCCGGAGGCTCGACTGCATGCCAATCAGAAGTGCTTTCATTTTGTGAACTCTCTTGTTTTCTTATGCCGTTCCTTGCAGAGCTGCAAATAACGGTGGGAAAGATCAGCTCTCCAGCAAAATGTGCACGGACAGAGAGGAAAGAGGAAGAGGAAAAAGAAGATTGTGCTCCCTCTCATTTTGTTTTTCTTTAATTTTGAAATGTATAAATTATAATATTTATTTAAAAACAGGAAGAAAACTGATTTTTTGAGGCACTATTTATGCCTTTTCAATAAGAGAGCTATGTTTTTGAGCAATGGGCTACCTCCGTGCCACAACATAGAAATGTTTCACTTCGGACAGAAAAGGAACGTCTTAAATGAATGCAAGGTTTTTCAAGCTGCTTTGAGTGTCTCTGGGTTATTTTTTCAGTATTTTTCAGAACATGGTTAACCTTTCCTCTCTCATCTTTGCACCAGCTCTCATCTTTGAATTCCAGTCATCAAAAAACTGACGGATGGTGCTCTACTCAGGCGCCGCTGTATCAAGCAGCAGTAATTCTCATTTTATTCCACTTCAAGCAACTTCTGCGTTCCCATAAATCACATGTGTCAGGAGGAGCGACTGCTTCAGTCAGGCAGTTACACTGTACAATGGGAGAAAATGCCATCGCCCTGACAGGACTTATTTTCTTCACTTCCTGCTCCTTTTGGCCTCCATTCTTCATCTATTCTGCTTCATCTATCCGAGGGTCACAGAACACAGTTCACACACTGGATGAAAAAAGCAGCCATGGACAGATGGACCGTCACGTCTGGAGTCTAGTCTCAAGGTATATTTGATCACTATATTCTCATTAACATGGATAATAATCCTAATCTTGTTCTGGTGGTCTACATTGAATCACTCCATGAAAAAGACAGTCAATAAACACAGAAGCAATAAAATCAGGCCTCAGTCATGTTAACCCTGGAAAACCCAAATGTAGAAATGAGTGTCCAAAAACATTTTTCACCTCTGACAGGTTGTTGTGGAGGCCTCTATAGCAGAAACCAAAGTGTTTTCCACATCTTTATGTTTTCATAAGGTTTTAGGAACATGCTGTGATATGGCCATGTTGGGAATTACTGGATATATTTCACACTTTTAAAAAAAGCTATAGGGAACCTCTGAACATGAAATTAAAGGACCCCCCCCCCCCCAAAAAAAAAAAAGATTTTTATGGATATGATGTAATACTGCAACAGTGGGTCTTGCTATGTGCAGATGTGTTTAATTTTCATTTAATTTATAATTTCAGTTCACATAACTTGGGTCACTCAGTGAATCCAAAGCCATCCATCCATCCATCCATCCATCCATCCATCTTCTACTGCTTGCCCTTCTCGAGTCACGGGTAGCTGGAGCCAAAAACACGCATGGTCCAAAAACATGCATGTTAGGTTAATTGGTCACCCTAAATTGCCACTAGGTGTGAATGTGAGTGTGAATGGTTGTATGTCTCTCTGTAGCCCCTTTCACACTGGCCCAAAAACCCGTTTAAACCCGCTAATAATCGGCTCCTCATGGCAGTGTGAAAGGGTTTAATCAGCATTTAGACCCGGGTCTTTAAACTCTGCAATCTACCCGGGCTTTTAGCGGGTCGGCTTTCTATCGGCTTTTAGTGGGAGGGAAACATCCGGGAACTTACATGATGATGTTGACGCAGCGCGGCTACGTTAGCGCGCTAGTTGTTGTTTCTGGACACAGCGTGAGATTTCCTTCGCCAAGATGACCCAGCATTGGCAAGATAGCGAGACCAGAGAGCTTCCCCTGATCCGTGGGGAAGAGGAGATTTGTCTACAGGTAACGGGGACTGGTTCTGCTGCATTGTTTACTTTCGTTTTGCTCCGTCGCGCTGATGATGTCATCAACGTGGGACAGCATCAGTGCGGGAAAACGCAGCGACGCGGCTCTCCAGCAAGGGGCTAGACCCGGGTCTGCAGGTGGTGGGAAAGGAGTCTAAAAGCCGTTTGTTAGCGGGTCGACCCGCTAGTTGCAGTGGGAAAGGGGTATGTGTTAGCCCTGCGACAGACCGGGAGCAGCTGGGACTGGCTCCAGCCACCCACGACGGGTCCAAAGCCCTTTTTGTGAATTATTTAAATACTGTGAATCTTAAAATTAGGACCAATTGGAAGGTTCGATGCTGGTAAAATGAATGTCCTGCCTCGGGTTCTGTATGTGTTCCAGTCACTTCAGCCTTCTTCTCTTCCCTTAAGAAACTGATTACAGCGTTTATTCACCATAATAAGACCCTACATATTAAATTAGACGGATTAACCCTGAACTATGATGAAGGAGGTCTGAAACTTTAAAATGTATTATTACGCCGCTCAGTCCTGATTCTTGGCACAGATTTTTGAAGTAACATTGAAAAGATGGAGTGAAATGAGGACAAAGCAGCAGATTTACTGTTCAGTCACAAGAGCAGCAGAGAACCCTCTAATCATCCACTCAGTCCAAGCTGGAACAAACTCTGTGGGCTGTTCAGACAAGACGGATTTCTCTCCTCAAAAACTCCTTTTTCAGAGGAGTAACTTTAAGCCATGGCAGGAGAAAAGTGTCAGGCCATCCGCTCTGATGAATAAAGGACTTTGAGGCTTTGTTGACACACAGTGAAGCCGGGGACGACGTGACGCACCGTATCGAAGATGGCAGATCTTCAGGTATCGGTCCAGACTGACCACCGTCATGGTGATGAGGCTCCCGCAGCCGAAGAAGAAACCCGCCCAGCCGTAGAAGCGGCAGCCCTCCCAGCCGAACAGCCAGCGGTGGGAGAAACTGGAGACCACGAAGAAGGGCTTTCCTGTCACTGTGGGGACGGAGGAGGAGGAGGAGGGGGAGGAGGAGGGGGAGGAGGAGGGGAGGAGGAGGAAAAGGGAAACGAATCAATAGAAAACCAGGACACGTCGTGTATCTGCTTTTCTCTCATGAAGGATGGCTCTTAAACGATTCACCAAATATTTATTCAAACAGCACAAATCAAAGTGCAGTTTTTCCTTCATGGGAAGCAGCTCCAGGTTCAGAGTTTTGCTCAAGGACACGTCGGCCGGCAACCTTCCAACTGAGAGGCGAGCGGTCTACCAAGTCCTTCATCCTTCCAGTGAGACACAGAGAGGTCAAGTTCTACGAGCCCGGGAAAACCTTTTAGAAACGACACAACGTGACGAATTCCTCCTCCGTCGCATCAACGCTTTGATTTTCACTCCAAATCAGTTCAGTTCAACTCGTCTGAGCACAGAAGTTAATTATAGCAATGAAACAATAGTCTACAAACATGCACATTTATGTGTAAATTCCATTATCAATAAACAAGAACTTCCAGACTTATTCCAGAACCTTATTCGCTCCCACCCAACGAGGAACCAGAACCCTGCTGAACCTCTAAACAGGAACTTTTTATCACATTTCACGGGTCCAGACTCTGGAATGCTCCAGATAAATGACTTCAAATGCTTCCCTCTCTAAATCATTGAATCATCTCCTGTCCAAACCGGATCCCACTGATTCTGACGATGCGTTGTGTGCTGTTGTGCCATCAGTATTATGGGAAAAAAAAACAAAAAAACCTTTTCCTGATCAAACTGAGCATGTCTGTCAAATACTTTGGACATTCAATCAATCTGATTACACCGAGCAGGAGCAATCCAAGGTAAAGCCACGGGGCCTGACCTGAAAGGCCTGAAAGATGAACCTCACCAGTTGAATAACCCTCTCATCACGTTTTAGTGCTGATGGTAAAAGGCCTTTTTTTTGCTTCTTTCTTGGTATTTTGAATTAGTAGAATAACATGTGACTGCTGCGTCAATCTTGTGAGACGCAGATGAACGGCATGACAGAGAGCCTGATGTGAGGAAACCAGTATCTTTTTTTTTCTAATGGCGTTTGTGCGAATCTTTGCATTTGGAGTGGGAATACTGGTAAAGAAAGGTCGAAGAGGAACACAACGCTCCTCACACGGCGGCGGCTCCTCCGTCTGTGCATTCCATTGGAATCTGTTATTTTGGTGCTGGACCAGCCGAGAGCCACGTGGCGTGCCGAGTCTCGAGAGGCAAGAGAGGGACAAACATGGAAACCTCTCCAGGCCAATTCACCAACACCATCGGCTTTCTAGGAATTACTGAAGCTCTCGTCCGGGGACACACTCGCACATTCAGCTCACAGTAGCTCACATGCTGCTGAGAGCTGAAAGCAACAAGCAGGAGAGATCACGTCTCTAGAATTCTTTTTCCAGCTTTTAACAGCAAGGCTGACTCGCCCCATAAAGAGATCTCAGTCCCACACTAAACCAGAAGACCACTTTGTTCCCACAGCACCGGACCCTGAAGGTTTGAGGAGCAGAATGTGGAACCAGGCAGGGAAACAAACATTCCCTGTTTTTCAAATGAAGATTAAAACTTTCATAGTTAATAAAGCCGGTTTCAGGACGACCGTTGTGTTTTGGGTGTCTGTTCATGTGACAAACGCTGTTTGGAGACACTGAGATGCAACTTTTTGACCACAGCTCCCAAGGGACACCTTTTCGAAAGTTCCCAGACCCCGTCTCCATGTGAACGGGAAACGCAACTTAGGCTCCATGTAGATGACAGAAATGCTGCGACTGTCGCAAATAATTCTTCTGAACATGGTCAGTAGGTGAAAAATAACGTTTGCCTCCAGAGACTCATGACTCCCGGTCTATGTTCTCCTGGACTTGGTAGTTTTGGAGTTGACAGTCACCTTTAGCAGCAGTTCAACTCGGTCATCTGTCCACACGAACATCCAGGTGCTTCATGTTGTCCATCTTTGAAACAACCAGCAGCACAGCCGAGAGCAGAGCAGACTCCTGGTTCAGACAGACGCTACTGACTGACATCTTCTGGATGTGATACTTCAAATAACAACAAAATCAGACTGTCATCTCCAAATCCCCCTAAGAACGTAAATGCACTTACACATTGCTGTTCAATGGGGAGATTGATCAACCAATACTCAAAGCGACACCTCCATCCATCCATCCATCCATCACGGTCATGGGGCAGTAGAGTCAACCATGGGTGAGGGCAGGTCACAGATCACCAGACAAACAATCACACAGTCCCAGGTACACAGCGAGGGGCATTATGGGGTCATCAGTTAACCTTATGTTTTTGCAAAGTTGGATTAAACCCATGGAGAAGATGAAAACTCCACACAGAATGTCTGGGTTACCTGACACCATCACGTGATGCTCGTTGTAGGACTGTACTTCCAGACTACTGGCATGCTAGCCACCGGATTGCTAATGCTGTCCAACAAACAGGACTCAGTGGACGGCAGCGGAAACGATCAGCGAGGTGATTGGCTGGATTTGCTGATATCCGATCAGTCAGAAAATGGCAATCAGATTGAGACATCTGTACTTTAAAGAGATACTTCAACATTTTGGCAAATTGGCCCATTTAGCGCAATTCCTTAGTCATTTCGAACAGCATGCTTACTTTTTTGTGAGGGCGAGCTGTTGTTTATTCAGAGGTGAGTCGGGGAAGGTTTTCGGGACGGACACAATGGAAGTGGATGGTATTTTGGTTCCCCCTCATCAAACTCATCAAATACACAATCCAACAACCCCAAAACACTTTGGTGGACACGTTATAATCCGCACATTCACTACACTGTGAAACACCAACAAATAATATTGTAGCGTTACGACACTGAAGCAAATACTGGGAACTACTTTTTCTTTTGAAATCACTACGCCCAGACGCCATGTTTAGTAAGTAGCTCCGTCTTAGCAATCTTCGCATAAACAACTCAATCTGGTAATTTTGCATTAATAATTCACAGCGTAGTGAATGTGCGGATTATAACGTGTCCACCAAAGTGTTTTGGGGTTGTTGGATTGTGTATTTGATGAGTTTGACGAGGGGAACCAAAAACACCATCCACTTCCATTGTGTCCGTCCCAAAAACCTTCCCCGACTCGCCTCTGAATAAACAACAGCTCGCCCTCACAAAAAAAGTAAGTATGCTGTTCGAAATGACTAAGGAATTGCGCTAAATGGGCCAATTTGCCAAAATGTTGAAGTATCGCTTTAAACCCATCCCCTTCTTGTTGTGAGGCTAGAGCACGAACCACTAGATCAGTGTTTGAGCCACAACGGGAGGAAAAAATATCAAGTTCATGCTCAGCTCTGCCTCTCGGACCCAGATTCCTGGCATCCATCTGTCTATCAGACCAACCATCTGAGAGTAACATTTTGGACCATTACCAAAATCTAATCGCTGCAAATGGAGGCTGAGAGCCTGTCATGGCAGCCGTCCCCGCTGGTGTGTGAGTGTGTGCGTCACTGGGTGAACGTGATCAACAAGCTAATGCTGGAGTCGATTTCATAGGTTAAATAAATCTACCATTTATATCCCACACACACGTGTCTCCAGTCAACAATATGTGTCCAATGCGTCCTCAAATCCTCTAAAAACCAATCCAGCTGCACAACAAATTCTCTTTTCAACCTTAAAGGAACTGGAGAGAAAAAATAACCCACAATTTCTTCTGAAAATGATTACAAGATAGACTTACCCAAATTATATGATATTGGAAAAAAAAGTCTTTGTCATTGGCGCAACAGTAGAAGACACGTCTGTTTTTATTGACAGGCTGGTTAAGATAACGGAGGATGAGGACTGGAGATTGAAAAAGAAAAACAACAAAGAAAACCAATTTCATGTCTTCATAGGACAACCGTAAATAGTGAGGACTGACTGATTAAAAGTGTTTTTCAGGAGTAAGAGTTGAGCATTCAGAAAACGTGAGAATCGCGAATATTGGCGTCAAAGCGTGGATGCTGACCTCTGCAGCCGATGTCCGGACGGCTTCCCCCTCACTGTCTTAATCACCTGCTAATCCTCAGGTCATGTGGGTCAAAAGCTCATTCTGATAATGGAAAATATTCATAAAGGTAATGTGTTTGGCCTCTGCTGGGTGCGATAAGGTTAATGTCGGATTGATACACTCAGAAATAATCACATTCACTTCTTCACGCGGATCAGACTTTTATGACTAAACTCTTCACAAAACTCTGCAGTATTTTCAGCGTGGCGTGAGAAGACGGCGTCCGCGCGCTGTCCTTGCAACGTCCCACAAAAAGGCTTATAGAACAGGTTATAACAGAGGGATTACCGAGGATTACGTTAAAATAATAACGCGAGGTGTTACATATGTAAGTGATTTATGAACATCTGTCGATCTCAGAGCAGAGATTCTAATTTGTTATTGTTATTCATATGTAAAGGCAGGTTATAGAGGGAAATTCAACACTCGTCTGCCGTAACTCATCTTCCTGTCCTCAGAATCTTAAACCAGGGAGTCCATTAACACGGGAGGGAGGGATTAGAAAACACATCCAGCCCTTCCTTCCTTTCTTTAACGGTGCCCTTGACTCTGAGCGTGAAGGTCATATGAGGCAAATGGATCGGTCCCTGAAGGCACCGTATGGGAAAATGAAAGACAGCACTAACGGTGACCTTTATTCAGACGGGGTCAGATGTGAAGCTGCACAACGGACACTTTGCAGATTCACTTTTTTTCCCCTGCAGTTCAAGTGAACATAATGGAGTATAAACTGAATCAGTTTTCAATCATATTGCTAAAGTGAACCAGTAAACAAAGGCACCAAGGCCAAGCAACACTTCCTGAATTTGTAAAAAAAAACATCTGGATAAACACCCTTCACTGATGATCCCACAGCTCAGTCTGGAAAAACAAGCCGCCCTTCGTCCTCCCACATCCCCACCTCAAGGATAACTGAGGAGAAGAACTACTGCTTTGAGGCAGAAGTGGACCAGAGGCACATCCTCTACGTCAGCGACCTCGCTGCAGCGCTGTGGAGTGTTTTCTTTGTGATTACTCACTGATGTTTATCCGAGGTGCATCATACACAAAGCGCCGCCGTCGTGACGCTCCGGCTGAATGGAAGAGTCCATCAAGTCGACAAAGCACCGAGGAGAAAGACGTGAAATGGCCAGCGCGGAAAACACGGAGGACATGAAAGAGAGTCGGAGTCTGGGGATACGGAAACGGCGGGCAGAGAAAAACTGAACAAATGGCTTTCAAATGGAACAAGCGATGAAACGCCAGATCACTTCAAACGTCATGTTAAACCTCAGCGGGAAGCTGCAGTGTGGTGTCGGCGTGTCCCTCTGTCTGTGTGTGTGTGTGTTTAAGGTAAACGATGGCTCCAGTTTGCATGTGACTGTGTGTTCTTAGCTGCAGGGCCGAGGCCACCCGGACTGCATCAGAGTCTCAGGTTCTGAGAGGCGGGTTCACGCCGGCTGTGGGACTCCCCCCAACGCCCCCTAACCCAACGGCGCCGATCCTTATCTGGACAGCTGCAGGAGATTCAGCTGGGATCAGCTCCAGCTCCCCCCGCCCTCGACCCCCACCCCATGATCCTGATTTGGATAAAGGCACAGATAATGAATCTAACCCAGGGTGTCAAACCGACAACCCGTGGGCCAGAAAGTGCAATCTGACCACAAGACGAAATTCTCCAGCTGTGCGTGATGCTATTAACTGCAGTGTGTGTATTTGACCACCAGGGGCGCCCTTCACTCTGTATTGTATCAAATGATCAGGATTAGGTCAACAGTCAAAGATTATTAAATATATCTTTTAGTTATTTTTAGATCATAATGCTATTGTTTACTGGTCCGGCCCACTTGGGCTCCAACTGTGTGACTTTGATCTAATCTATATTTCAATACTGATTTAAAGCGATACTTCAACATTTTGGCAAATTGGCCCATTTAGCGCAATTATTTAGTCATTTCGGACAGCATACTTACTTTTTTTGTGAGGGCGAGCTGTTGTTTATTCAGAGGTGAGTCGGGGAAGGTTTTCGGGACAGACACAATGGAAGTGGATGGTATTTTGGTTCCCCCTCGTCAAACTCATCAAATACACAATCCAACAACCCCAAAACACCTTGGTGGACACGTTATAATCCACACATTCACTACGCTGTGGAACACCAACAAATAATATTGTAGCGTTACGACACTGAAGCAAATACTGGGAACTACTTTTTCTTTTGAAATCACTACGCCCAGACAAGTAGTTCCGTCTTAGCAATCTTCGCATAAACAACTCAATCTGGTAATTTTGCATTAATACTTCACAGCGTAGTGAATGTGCGGATTATAATTTGCCCACCAAAGTGTTTTGGGGTTGTTGGATTGCATATTTGATGAGTTTGACGAGGGGGAACTAAAATACCATCCACTTCCATTGTGTCCGTCCTGAAAACCTTCCCCGATTCACCTCTGAATAAACAACAGCTCGCCCTCACAAAAAAAGTAAGTACGCTGTTCGAAATGACTAAGGAATTGCGCTAAACGGGCCAATTTGCCAAAATGTTGAAGTATCGCTTTAAAAGAGACTCCCATCTGAGCTTCCATTCTATTTCAGATTTTGGAAAATTGATAAATTCTCTCTCCTTTCATGAAAGAAGTCCAGTTACTTTTGGCATCTAAACAGCAGTTTTCAAGTCCTGCCCGTCCTTCAGTTGGATGAAGGTGTGGACTTGAACTCGTCTTTCTAACAGGCTCATTTACTTTAGTGTAAACCTTTCCGCTGTAGCTCTGCTGGATGTTTCTGATCGTCGTCCTGATGGAAGATAAACCTCCTCCTCCACAGCCTCCAGTTATTTCAGCTCTGAGCAGTCTCAATGTCCCTTCTGCAGAACAGCATCCGGACAGCATGATGCTGCCTCCGCCATGCTCCATAGAGGGATGGTGCATATTCAGTGGCGCAGTTCAGTTAATCTGGATTTTATTTTAGGGGGATCAGAGTCACGGGGATGAAAACTTTCCAGTTTTTTGTTTGTAGAAAAAAAAGTGAGAGCATGCGTCATTTTAATTCTAGTTCACATTGTGTTGATCTATCACATATAATCCATATCAAATACATTTACATCTGTGGTTTTAGATGTGGAAACGTTTAGCAAGTTGCTGTATTTTCTTATTTCTAGAAGCATGTGTGTCAGGAATGCTCCTGATCCTTTGGATGTGATCAGGACAAATTATAAATGGGGAGAAGATAAATTACTGGTTGAACAATCAGAAATCCAGAAGCTCTGGTAATGAGGAGGAAAAGTGAAGCGAGAATCAAGCTGGAACCGCCTCCTGTGAAATCCTGCAGCATGACTTCTTAGATCAGCGCGCTCAGACGATCGGACCTTCCTGCTTGTTTATTGACCCATTTTAGAATAAAACTCTTCTGTTGCTCTCGGTGTGGGAATGTCACGAGGCACGCAAAGACTGGCTTTAAAACACAGTTAGTGAGCGGTGAGGACTAACTGCGCCTGCAGGGGAAACGCACGGCTGATAACCTGGCTGCGTTCACTCCTACAAGCCACACCGTCTGGAGACAGATAAGGTCAAGACTCGTCATGTCTGACAGTCGCTGAAGGTTCGTGGCGTTTTACAACAGACGATGTCTCGAGGTGAAGATGTGGATCAGCTCCTGGCTGACTGAGATCCTCCAGGAAACGAGCCTTACAGTGAACTTTTGACCTCCAGGCTGTGGTCTATCCGACCTCCGCTCCGCCCTCAGCTTCTTGTGCTTCCAGCACAGCGACCTGTCAATAAATCCACCGCTTGTGGGGAATTCTTTGGAATCCTGATGTTTGGAGGATAAACAGACTCCAGCGTGAGCAAAGCTGAGTAGAGCTGAATAAACCACAGGAAACACGAGCTGCAGCGTCTCAGTGTCACGTTCCCACAACAAAACAGCGAGCTGCTCTCATGTCCAGTCACATTTCTGCTGTCCCACTGCTGACGGTTAATGTTGTAGTGTAAAATCAAATCAAATCAGATCTTCTCACAACTTTCTGACAAATATTGCATTGTGCTTCACCGTATCGTCCCCAGAAAAGTACATCAAAATGCTGCTGTTTCCTTTGATTCTGTTGAAGCTCGAACTCTATTGGCTGAAGCTGACCGACGCTTTTTCGAATAACATGGGGGTCTATGAGACGAAGGCGGGGCTCATAAATACATTTTTATATTGCTTTATGCTAATATTATATTGTAGTATCGAACCAGACTGACACATTTAAGCTCTGTTGAAAAACGATACATACGTTGGAAACGAACGGAAACTCCGGACACGAGCTTTAAGGTTAAATTGAAAGCCAGTCCTGCTGCTGCGGTGGAGGGTCAGTGGAGGAGAGGAACGGCAGAGCCTGGCCTCCGCTGACGGAGAGGCGCTCCTCCACCCACACATGCTCGATGCTGACCAACAACAGGCTGCTTCAGGCTGGAAGAAATAAGATTCTCACTCCAACATTCAAATACACGCTTTATTGAAATCCGGGGACTTGTTTTTTTAAACTCTGTTCACAACCTTTAACACCATGATTCAGACATTGCTTGATCGTCTCGCTCTTGCTGATGCAGTTATGTCTCTGGAGCAATTATTTCACGTTATGCTGGCAGCGACAGGGTCAGGGTTGCTTCATAAGGCTGTTACTATGGATCCATACAAACAGTGAATAGCTCTTTTTCTTCTGTTGTGCATGTCCCTCACTTTCCCCCCGTCGATGTGACTGCTGACTGTGTTTTGTGTTTATCTATTACATCCTCTGATACCGTTGGCTGATCCGCACTGTGCTTCACGAACACCTTCATTGTATCTCGATCAAGAGATCATATGTGAGTAAGATGAAGTTAAAAGGATGCTGATGCCACAGGCTGTTGTGTTATGATCATTTTGCACCAGGCACAGCAGCCCACATAGCAGACAGGTCCGGACCGGATCTGGCATCAGGCAAGGGTCTGGAAATCATGACACTCTTCACATGATGGTCGACTGCGCTCCACCTCATGTCGCCCTTATCTGTCTCATATGAACAGTCACCATGCGTTCTCTTAAGTTGGAACTAAAGTCTTAGTTTTAAGAAGTTTTTCTACGTCTCTTATCGTTTGGCGCACCACTCACTCCGAGCTGACAGTGCATTCAGACTCAAACACATCGGCATCAAGAAGCATCAATTCACAGAGCAACACTGAAGATGTGAAAGAGCGTGTAAAGAGAGTCATGAGGGAATCCTTCACACCGTCCCCCTCCGAAAATATCAGCATACGCAGTATAAACGGAAAGACTGGCCTCCAGCTCCTTCGAATAAAAGATGCTGTGATTGTGAAGTTTGTCTTCAGAGCTAGTGACTCCCTCACACGCCCACTCTGACGATTCCTTTTTCGCTGGCATGTGCATACCGGGACTTGTCTCCGTGCCAGTGATGAAGAGACAGCCTGTCACTGCTTCAAGCGCAATGTTTAATTTTCACTTTCGGTTGTGTGGCGTTCGGCCAGCTGGAGGAGCCGAGATTGGATGAAAACGGCGTGCTCCAAGTTAACTGCGAAAAGAAAAGTGGACCGTGAAAATCAGCAATTCAAATTGGAATGGACAGAAAAAAAATTGCATTCATTCTCCCTCCGAGGAGCACAACAGCCACGCGCTTCATATGGCAGGAGAGTAGAGCTGAGATAAAGATTTCCAGTTAGAAAACACATTATGAGACCAAGCAGCAGGAATTCCCAAGCCACATTTCCTTAAAATTCAGAAGAGCAATAAATAAGAGCACTGAAATCGTCACGTCAAGCTGCAAGCAGGACTCCTGTCACGTCTGTAACGCCACAACAAACAGCGGCTCCAGCAGAGGGGCCGGGGTTTCAGGGGAAGCACGAGCAGCCGTTCTCGGGCGGAGAACTGAAAAAAGAATCCTGAAGTGACGGACACACCGTTTGAAGGCAAACAGAAAGAGGGAATGACAGCTGAAATTAAACAAATCCCGCTCTCAGATTCAGCAGCAGCCGAAGCGGACGGCGATCTAGTGAAGCAGCTGTGTGACGGGATAAAACATGCAGGACGTGTTTACCTCGCTGTGCACGAGTCCACTGGCAGCGCTGACAGCGCTCGGCCACTGGTGTGTTTGAGAGCGATTATGACGAGTTGAGAAGGGAGTTTGTTGAAGATGTGTTGGGTGTGACAGACCTCAGTGGACGAAGATACTTTGATTCCATAGATCTTGATTTATTTGATCATCAAAGTAACGTATGGAGGGTAAGACGCCTTAAAATGAGCTAAAGGCTGCAATGAGTCACCCCAAATAATATATACATAGACAATTAGTGTCTAAATCTCAGATATCAAATCCCATGATTCTCGGTTCACCTCAGTGATTAATTCAAGGTGTTTGGGTGCATCTGATGACAGTGAAACTATTGCCTTATTAAAGCAAAATTAACAGCAATTAATAAAAAACTACTTGTAAGCGGTTACATTTGGACACGATGAGTTCACTCTGGACTGGTAAAACATCCTGGTTACTAGCCCAAAGATAACTTTACCCCAGTGCTGCCTGGAGAAGGTCTTATCTTCCATTGTCCATGCACCATGTCACGCCTTCCACTATCGTTGGTTGAACTTCAAAAAAACTAATTTTCTTTTTCTAACACTTTTTTTCTCCAGGTAGGTGTCAAAAGCTATCCTTGGCACAAATTGCCAGTTTTCGACAGTGACGGTTTACAAGAAGCTTTGCTGAATTTTCCACACATGACAGGTCGTTTCGCTGAAATTGATCAGCAGAGAAATGTCTCCTTCACACAGGTTGCTTCGACTTTCAGCATCACCAGGCTGTCTGTTGAATCGCACATCTCCTAAAGTCTTGGTGCTATTTAAGTCTTGTTGACCTTAAAAAAACGGTCCCACACAGCTTTCGCAGGTCGTGAAATATTCTTCATGACAACTTCCAGTGACCTTTACATTCCTGTCGGCCGCTTGAAAATGTGTTGATCAATGTCCAGTGATTCGAGAAGACCGGAAAGAAAACTAAAATATCCTCGGACAAAAGTTCTCATTTCCAGATGAATCATCTAATAAAAGAAAAAGAAAGCGCTTCACAAGCCAGAGAACCACATACATTGCACATTGGAATAAGTGCAATTCAGGTAAGACGGTCTGCGAGGCCGTGGTACAAGATGAAGAAGCAAAAACTCAACAACAGACTGTTCATGTGGGAAAAGATGGGAGAATGAAAATCATTTATTGGACTGCTATTTGTCACACTGTCACTATATGAATACATGAATTGATGATTGACTTAATGCAACATGTATAAAGGTACACCGAGAGGGAGGAAGAGGGGCCGACTGAGAATAAACCATCCTGATTTATATTCCAGTCTGCTCAGATAACACTTAAAATCTCATAAAAATTCCATCCTGGTTTCGGTTGGGGGACTGGTCTCCAGAAATATTTACTATTAACAGATACCCACAAATATCCTGAGCGTTTAGCCATGGCCCCCCTTTAGATGTGTTTTACTGATTGATGGCAGAAAATCACGTGTTGCAGTTCAGCCCAGCAGAAGTTTAGAGTTAAGTTGATATTTAGACCTGCTTCTTTAAGTATTTGTCAAGAAAAGACATTTTCTAGCGTCTTTTTTCATTTTTAACATTTCCCAACAATGTTTTTTATGCACATCTATGTTCAGTCACTTAGGTTTCAGGGGAGCTCAGCTGAAAACCAAGGTGCTAAAGCGTTTGTCTAAAAACATAATTCACGCTAAAAGCGAGACAGGCTGCTTTTAAAATGACGACTGCCAACAACTAGCTATTAGGGATATGGAGATTAATCGATATCGATCGTGATCGAGATACATACGTGCGAGATACGAGTGTATCGATTCATTCAGTGTGTATCGATGCAATGACGGCTTATAATCATGATGCATCGTTCGCTGTGTGTCTAATCGGTAATCTTCAAAGTTGCATCGGTTTTACACGTTGTACTGCATTCTGTCTTGTGTTTCCGAGGCGTATTGAATGCACCATCATTCCCGAAGGCGGACGGAAGCCGTATGCGCATGCACACACAGTTACAACAACATGGCAGAGTGCAGCAGCAGCAGCGCTACATTACAAGAAAATCGGATTTTTAACGCGCCCTCAAAGTTCAAATCCATCGTTTGGAAGTACTTTGGATTTTACAAGACACATGGCAAACTTGACAAGACGCACGTTATTTGTAAAGAATGCCGTGCCTCTAAACCTTACAACGGCAGCACAACAAACATGGGAGTTCACTTGAGACAGCATAGTATCGACGTCGCAAAAATGACTGCTACCGCTGCCGCAGAGGAGGAGGCTTGCAAGACGGGTGAGACTGAGAACGAGAAGATCACAAGTTATTATGGTAACAACAGTTAAGCCACTACTTTTGCAGCGAGCTCTACCCGTGCTAAACAGATAACTGAGGCCATTGCCTATTTCATCTGCAAAGACCTCCAGCCTTATAGTGTTGTTCAGGACGAAGGCTTCAAGTATCTCATGAAGATATTAGAACCCAGATACAAAATACCAGACAGGTTGACTTTCACAGAAGCCAAAGTCCCTGCTCTGTATGACAAAGTAAAAACGGAGATAATGGAGTCGCCGCGCAATGCTGACAGAGTTGCACTTACAGCTGATCGCTGGACGTCCT
Source organism: Salarias fasciatus (assembly GCF_902148845.1). NCBI lineage: Eukaryota > Metazoa > Chordata > Actinopteri > Blenniiformes > Blenniidae > Salarias > Salarias fasciatus. The sequence goes on from NC_043759.1 coordinate 24,466,243, forward strand.
GCGCTACTCAATCATACATCACAGTGACGGCACACCACATTGATAAGGAGTGGGCAATGCAAAATGTTGTTCTACAGACCAGAGTGTTCCACGAGGCCCACACAGGGGTAAATCTGGGAGAGGTACTGCGTGATGTTTGCCAAGAGTGGAACATTAGCGACAAGAAGCCTGCGTTAGTCACTGACAGTGCACAAAATATGATACTGGCGGGATCAGGTGCAGAAATGAAGCCACACGTGCGATGCATCGCACACTCACTTAATCTGTCCTCACAAAAAGTCTTCAAGGTGGAAAGTGTGTCCGAGCTCATGGTGAAAATAAGGAAGGTTGTGACATGTTTTCACAAAAGTACGAAAGCATGTGATGCTCTCCATGAAAAGCAGAACGACTTGGGCCTGGAAAACCACAAGTTAGTGCACGATGTTTCCGCAAGATGGAATAGTTCCCTGGAGATGGTGGAGCGTTACTGGGAACAGGAGCCTGCTGTGGCACTAGCAATGAGGAAAGTCAGACTGACCCGGGGAGATGGCCAGGGCTATAGCCTCACAGAAGAAGAAGCTCTACTGCTCCCTGAAATAATCAAACTGATGAATCCCCTGAAACTGTCAACTAAGCTCCTCAGCGAGGAAAAGACCCCCACTCTCTCTATCATTGCCCCCATGCTGGCCTCTGAGGGCTCAAGTACCACCAGTGGTACACGCACCACAGGTTGAGAACAACTGACGTAGACAGACATATTATAACTTTATAATAGTGTGTTAATGTGGGATGTGGGTGTGATATTGTTCAAGATATCGAAACTCTCATGTCTCTTCTTTTGTCTTGTCTTTTCTTGTCTTGTCTTGAATATCAATCCTAGATGATGATGACCCAGAGCCTCCCACGAAGAAATCGGCCTTGAATCTGATGTTTGGCGGTTTTCTGACCCAGAGAGCACCAAGGAAGACTGCGAGAGAGAGAGCTAAGGACGAAATTGTAAAATACAGGAGGAGGGATAATCTGGCTCTGGATGGCAATGTGCTAAAGTGGTGGAAAAAAACAAGTAGATCTCCCACTGCTGGCAAAGTTGGCAAGGAGCTACTTGTGCATCCCTGCAACCAGTGTCCCATCTGAGCGGGTCTTTAGCACGGCTGGAGACATTCTTACAACAACACGCAGCAGGCTTCTTCCGAGCACGTTGACCAACTTATCTTCTTGAAAAAAAAATGTGCAAATAAGCCATTTAGATACATTTTAAGGTCACTAAGGCCCAGATTTGGCTGCCAGTGCCAGTGTAAAAGAGTCCCAGGAGGTCATGTGTTGGCTGGCACTTGATAGTGGGAGTTGCATTTACTGGAAGTTTCTTTTTTTCTTTTTTCCCCATTTAGTTTTTGTCTGTCTGATGGACATAGCACACAAGACACTCGGTGAGAGTGGTCAGTTGACAGCAGGTCGCAGCCAAATAATAGTTTACATTTTTCTTTGCACAAGCGTTGTGATTGTGAAAGGTTATTATAATTATTGTTCATATTACTATTTGGGTGACAGGGATATGGATGGACATTGCACATAAGACACTCAGTGAGAGTGGTCAGTTTACAGCAGATGTCACTGTCAAGTTGGTATTTTTCTTTGCACATTTGTTCAGACAATAAGCAATTTTTTGTTCAATTTTCTGCTTCTAAGGAATAAACCCAAGCCTATTTTAACATACTGAATGAATTGCCATCTTATTTTTTTGTTTGCTTAATAGATAATATATGATTTATTTTTTTGCTTCACATTGAACTGCATTTGATTGAACTGATTTATTAAATCGCATCGCAAACAGGTGTATCGCATCGTATCGGGAACAGACTGTATCATACATCGTATCGGATAGAATTGGGATGGAGGGTGAATCATATCGTTTTCGTATCGAAAACAGGGATTAATCGTAAGTATCGTATCGGCAGGGATTCAGTGTATCGCAAATTATATCGTATCGTTGGCAGGGCATCGAGATGCATATCTAATTGCCACAGTAATGGAGATCCACACCCCTACTCGCTATCTTCAATATGGATCCAGGTTTGAGTTAACGCATCGATTACAGCTTAGAGTTTGCTTCCTACCTTTCTTCATTCTGGATCTTTGGTCTGTTTATCGGATCTGAAAACAGCTCGATTTGCATTCAACCTTCTCTTTGGGAAGGTTAATAGTGTTTTGGTCTTGTAAGGAAAGTCAATTTGAAATCTAATTTTCTAAAGTTGTAAAAGACTTTTATTACTGAAAATTAGCTTCATGGTTTAATAGCACCTCATTTGTAGCTCGACAGACTCAAACTCCTGGTTTGTTGCTGCTTCACTGAAACGTTTGAGTCTTTGCCTGCGCCGCCAGATATGCTTCATACCTCTGAGGGCCTGTTGAAATGATTGATGTCTCTCCATTAGTTGATAAAACTCTCAACTCAATAAGTGTGAGATCCTCTTTTGACAGCAGATTTCTTCATGAATTTTCCGTTTAAACTTCTAAAGTGGGAATTCGGAGTGATTGATGAGCTCATTTTATGAGTGATCGCTCTGATCCATCACCCCTGACTGTCAGCCAGCATGCATAATATCTCCTCTTTAGAGTTATGCTATACATCATCACACTGAAATACCGACACATGGCAGAAGAGGACAGTTTCCACTGAATGGTGAAGCACTGATTACAGGATGTGCACCGACTGAACCTGCAGAGAGTTCAGCACAGAGTTCAGTATGGCTCATTTGTTCTGCAAGAGAAACATGGATAATTATTCATTAAAACTACTTGGTGAAGGTTAGATTCATTAAACTGTAAAGTCTGCAGGGCTGCTTTCTCTCACCTGTCGTATCTCTAAAATCAGGAACACATCGACTCAGAGTGACGCTCAAAAATTAATCCGTGTATTTGTGAATTGCGTTGAAGTGCATTTCACCAAATCCAGCCCAACGTGCATCATATGGAACCTTTAAAAACATCTCCCTTGCTGTGATGTTAAAACATCACAGTATATAAGACTTAGCTCACAATTCAAAGACAAGTTTGAGGCACCGATAAGACCAAGGCTGGAACAGCACCAACGAAGCTTTGGACCACGAAGCTCTCACTGAGATCTGCAGCCGAGATTCTGAAAATCTGATGCATGAAGCAGCTGAAGGAACTGATTTTCGGAAGCATCAAGCCTGACAGAATGTGTGAAATCACATACATTTAGTCTGACGGTTCTGAACGCCTCAGGGTGGAGGATGCTCTTAAACACTGTCATCTTTTAGTCAGGCCACTTTGAAAGTCTCCGGCGAAAAGATTCTCTGCAATCTTTGTGACTGCAAACCACAGAGAAGAGTAAAAAACAGAAGTCTTTCAGCAACACTATGTACTTTCACGTTTCCACGCTGGATCGACAGTTTGGCCTCAGCTGGGCGGCAAGCTCTGGTCTTGGTCTTGACTCAGTCTCTGTCCAGTAAAGCCTTGGTCTTGGGACACTCTGGTCAGTCTAGTGGTCGCAACTTATAATATTCACACATAAAAAAAAAAAAAATTAAAAAGAAACCAGTGTCTTTTTTTTTAAATCATGTTTCTTGGAGGTGCTGTTTCTATCGCAGCACCCTGGACCCAGAACAACAGACCCTTTTGTAGCCCATCGGGATGTGGCTGCATAACTTCAATTAAAGGAACTGCAGTTTGTCCACTCTAATCTATTATTATTCAATTAAGGAACGTCATGACAGTCTTTGATTTATTTATTTTTTTCATTTCAACTTCATTCATTCATTCATTGTTTATTTATTTCATTCTTTGAAAAAAAAATGAAAAGGAGCAGAAAGAAGTAAAACTTATCGTGTCTGCCCCTACCAACACAAAATAATTGACAAAACAATAGTTTACATCAAGAGTTGATTATAAACATAACCATTTCACAAGAAGATATTTACAAAATCAAAAGATAATAATTTCTTATTATACAGTAGCATCATATCTTTTTAATAATTGTTCTTTTAAACATTTCTTGAAACTATAAATGGACTGAGACATTTTAATTTTACAGTCAAGATTGTTCCATAAACTGACTCCTTGGATTGTGATACATCTTTCTTTAGGTTTGGTTCTTGACTCTGATAATGAAAAGATTTCGGTTCCTCGTAATTCATATTGACTTTCTCTCTTTTTAAATCTGTTTTGCAAGTTATCTGGTAATATTTTTTGTTGAGCTTTATACATAGTTTTAAGGAGGTTGAGTTCCACCAATTCATTAAGTTTTAAAGATTTCAATTGTTTAAATATTGGATTTGTGTGATCCCTGTATCCACTTCCATTTACCACACGAATGGCTCGTTTCTGTATAACAAAAAGTGGTTCAATATAAGTTTTACAGGCACTTCCCCATATTTCAACACAATAGGTCAGATATGGAACAATCAATACATGGAACAATCTTATATGTGCATTTATATATAGCCTATATAATTCTTATCTAATGATTGCAAATAATCTAGGATCAGAATGAATCTAAAATGACAGAATTACTGATCAGAATATTTCAATCCTGACAGCGGGTCTGGCTGGATGTGGAAGCAACGTGAAGGGAGCTGTAGCGAACTGTTGTGCAACTGGATTATGGATTAGTTCATCCAGGATAACCAAGATATCCCAGCTCAATCCCTGATCTTGGTTTTGTGCAACAGGCCGCTGGTGTCAGTCTAACAAAGTCTTGGTCTTGTGATGGTCTGGTCTGGTCTCAGCTTAGGTAGTCTTGACCACAACAGCAGTGCTTGGTAAGGCGAGGACTGAAAAGAAAAGTGTTGTGTGAAGATGTCAAGGTCATTTCTCACACTGTCGTTTTCCAAGTCAGCTGCTCAAAAAAAAAAAAAGAAAAAAAAAGTAAATAAATAAATAAAAAGAAAGAAAAAACACACATTGTTGCCTGCCTGGGGAAAAAAAAAAAAAAAAAAAAAAAAACCCTTCTCTTTAATGTCAGTCTGTCTATAAACACTGTGGGAGGCAAAAATAGTTTCCTGTGACATTTCTGGCCAGCGGTGGGGGAAATCCTGCTGACATGATGAGAGCGCCGCTGCCGCGGCGCCGCTCACCTGGACGTATTCCACCAGGAAGCAGCGATCGGATCAAAGTGACAGAGGAGCCGCTTGCTCCGGTCCGACATGAAAGAGACTGTTTGCTATGATCACAGAGGGTGACGGAGAGGGGATTTCGCTTTTCTTTTTCCTATTTTGGGAGTCTTAAAGCGCGGTCTTTTGTGTGTTACTTGGCAGGAAATTGAAACGGTAATTGGGGCTCGACTGTACTGCAGCAAACCCGAGAGCAAGGGCTCAAGATATCGGTCGACGAGAGAGAGGAAATCAAAGCTTTCATGTAAAGGAAAAGGCCGTGCCTCGGAGATTCAAAGCAATTTCAGTGTTGATGATTGGCTCGGGCTCTCGCTGTGTTTAGTGAGTAAAGTTGGACGTCATGGCTGTTTGTTAAGGATGTGAAATCATCTGCTGCCACATTCCTCCAGCTGAATGAAGGAACCACAATCTGTAGCTGAACAGGCACCCTTTGCTCTTACGCTGCTGCTTTTTTCAGGTACTTCAGCATCGTTCCTCCTCTGATAGCTACAATGAGTTCGGCAGATCTGACCTGAGAGATCACTTATCAAGGCATGATGGGAAAAAAAAAATCTGAGCACAAAAGGAGTCATTTCGGTCTTCTCAGGACGATCTAAAGCCTTCGAGCGGTCTTGTGTCTGTTCAGGAGCACATAGCTGGACTTTAATAAGCCGGACTGACAGATGTCCGCCCCCGGGCTGCTGGGAGGGGAATGTGGATCATCTGCTGTGGCAGAAGTGCTGCCAGGTCGTCTGACAGCGCCGGCGAAGAAAGGACGGAAAGTCAAAGTCACACATGTGCTGCATTCACTGTCAGCTACAGATGTTTTTTTTTGTCCTTCAAGTGATTTGCTGTGAGATGATCGCCGGGCTGGGAGATATATCGGTATAAAGGATATTCTACGTTTGTTCATCTGTGATATGAAGGAGTCTGTACAGCAGTGTCAGAAATTAGCTCTTGCTGGACTCTGAGTAATGTTGACGCTGGGAGGCTCTGGGTTATAATGAAGCACTCTAAAGTCCAAGCAACCCCCCCTTTGTAACCTTCCTCACACCTGCATGTTTCCTTCAAGGACTCCGCCGTCCTCCAACAATCCAATCACACTAAGCTGTCCTCAGAGGCGGCCACGGCCACGGCTCACACAGAGGCGGACTCCGGATCGGGAGTTTGCAGGTTAAAATCCCGCAGATGACATGTCACCACTGTGAGTCCCTGAGCAAGTCCCCGGAGTGCCGCTGCATCCTACAAATAGGATCCGTCTTTGTGTGAGGAGGGGAAAAAAAAGAAAGAAGGAATTTCCCAAAGGGGAAGTAAGAACAAGTTAGATTAGTTTAGTTTGCTTTGTGTCGACTTCGGCTCTCTTTGCATTTGTCCCTCAATGGACTGGCCAGTTAATCAGTGTTAGTTGAAATATATAAATAGACACGCCCACTTTATCCATCTTTGCACAATTAAAAAAAAGGTGTATTCACATAATTCATGTGCATATTCAACAAACAAAACAACAAGGGAAGACAGGAAACTTCTCAAACTGGTGCATGATTATTGCACAAAGATGTTGAAAAACTGAGTGCGTCAAATGTGACCTTCAGGTTCTGGACGTCTTCAACTATTTCTCACTGAAAAGCTGCAACAATGCCAAAAATGTCCCTTGATCGCAGGCAGATGTATCTGTGAGCTACAGGAATTCTGCCTTTTGCGACCAGCGGGGTCACCCCGAGTGAAAACAAATCTATTAATCTACCGGGAACAAAGGCCGTCTCAGTGTAGAGGATGACAAGCAGGAAGCCGCTCCACTGATAACTGGGAATGCCTTGCTATTTGGCTCAAGGCAAGATTTCCCTCGACTTAACCCTGGTTAATTCCTCATTTATGTGACTATAGTAGAGAGACTAATGGGCTGGTTTAACTGAATTGCTGCCGCATTCCTCCAGCCTTGCTGCTTGGTTTCTTAAAAAAGGTCAATTACTTGCTCACTTATTTGAAAACGTTTTTTCTGTGTATAGCAGAACCGTGGAAAATCTAAATTATCTCATGAAAAAAAAAAAAGCAAATGATAACTCCCTTCACCAAAAATTTAACGCTAAATTCCAGAAAGGACAAAAGCCTGATGGACCCATCGCTCCACTGTTCAGTCCAGGAGAAAGACTCCGAACCTGGTTAGCAAGAACCAGATACAGCCAAACGTACAGCAACCAGACAGTATGTAATTAAAGAGTAATTCACAGCAGTAAAATCCTGATAACTGCAGAATCCCACAGCAGGATTTCCAGGGATATGTCGTGGCATTCAGACCACCTGTCTAATACGGTCCCACTGAGCCCACTGAGGCCTGGTCTACACTCCACTTCTGGCACTAAGACTTCAGCAGCAGAGCCTTTAAGTCCCTCTCAGAAATGCATAATCAACAACAAGAGGGTGTTTTTACCAAACCCTTTATGTTCATACCGTAAAAAAGCTGTAGACTGTCGTGGTGACCAACAGGAACAAGTTAACAACAACGTTTCTTCATCGAGTCATGCCTGACTGAGTGGACCAGATTCCCAAAGATCAGCAGTGCTCATGTTGTGCTGGTTAACTGTACCTGATATGCCAAAATCAAAGATGGCGAGATTAACAGTCATGAGCTCCGGAGGCTTTAACTTGGTCTTGCGTTTGATGGTCATATAAATGACGTAGCCGTTCCCGGTTGCAGACATGATTCCTGTAAGATAGAAAAAAAAGAAGAAGCATTGAGAAGCCATATTTGAAACCACCAGGTCAAATTTACAAATTTTGTTTTGCTGGTGCTGAAGTGGAGTGGATGGAAACATCAGTTAGACGTATTGATGGGGGAAGTTACACAGGATGTGACCCATCACAAGGGAAAGGCTGCAGCAACAACCAGCGAATCAAAATAGAATTATATTACGCATTGTAATTTGACAGCATGCAGGTCACATTGCGTTGGGTTAACTGACTCAGCGTACACTCCTCCCAGTATTTTGTGCGTTCGTCTTTCTGCTGCGGCGTTCTGGAGGCTCCTGTGGGTGCGGTTTGTTTGAAACCCGATGCCAGACAGGCTCAGGGGCAGGGCACTCAAGGACCGCTGCATCCAGCTCGGTGGAATGTTCACCAGGTTGGTGAAATCCATGAAGACAGTCTTGAGTCTTCAGCTGTGGGGTGAGCTTGATTTTTGTCCTGTGTGTGTTTGTGTGTCTATATATTCACCCAATCATGAAAATGACAGAAGCTGTTGAGAACGCCGGCTTCACATATATGTATATCTATATCCTCTGCTCCTGCGCCACGGCAGCTGCTCTGCTGGAGAGAGGAAAGCTCTGCAGAGCGGGGGTGAAGGCTGCCAGGAGGATTATGGGAAGCAGTCAACCCTCCACCACACGTTTCCTCCATCAGATGCAGGAGGAGGAGGACACCGTGCACCTTGAAGGACTTTCCTCTCCCTGCTCTCTCTCCGTCCTCCTCCCTTCAGGAGCGGGACCGCATGCAGCGTGAGCAGGAATGAAGATAAAGAAGTCTTCGCTGTGTTTTAAGGTGTTTTCAATCAGGGGGGTAATTATACCAGAGAAAAATGGCAAACATGTTCTGAGCTTCCAGGCAGCCTTCAGAAGTTTCCCTGCTTCAATACACCTGATTCAAATGAATATGTTACGGAGGAGCGCTGCAGCAGCCTGATAACGACCCACAGCCTCTGGCCCAGGGCGCCTTGCTCTGGCCTGGCCGCGTGCGTCAAACGGTTCGAATTAAACGGAATACCAAATGGGAACTTCACAGAGAAAGGTCAAGTTGCTTGATCTCGCCCTTCAAGATGTTCTCCAAAGAGTATCTCTGCAGAAAATGTGTACAACACTGGCATATTTCAGAGCTAAAGGTCAGCCGAGTGTTGTTGTGTTGAATTTCTCCTGCAGTTTTCAGTAAAACAGTAAATCCTCCAATCCTCAACACGACTGAGGAGACAAACAATCTTCTCAGTCCGTTTGTAAAAAATTCAAAACCATGAATAAAACCAAGTCCAGGATGAAATGTTTCTTGCCGTGGTAAGTTTAGCAACTTCAGCCGCCGCTCGTTTTCCCCCTCGGGGCTCCTGAAGCACAGGATGGACCGTAGAGCAGAAACCGGCTCTGCTCTGCAGTTAGAATCGCTGGGTTCGTTGAAAATCTCAAGCATTAACACGAGCAGAGTGCCAGAAGCTGCTGAAAGCCTGCGCACCATCTGAACACACCATGTAATGTGTTATTTTCTGTTGCATTTTCACATTTGTTTGTCTAACAGCAATATGTAAGAGAGACACATGAGGTGTTCGGGCTGGAAGCCAAACAAGCTGTGTGTTTCCAGTCTCAGTCCACGCCCCAGGACTTTAGTTCCCTGAAGTCCTCCAGTTTTGATCTGGAATCGCTGCAAATCCCTCCAGATTTCCTTCATCACAACGAAGTCTGAAGACACATTCATTCACACCAAGTCCCCGATTTACACAGCACTTTCACACCAGCAAGCAAAAACGCAAAACTCTGGGAAAGTCCCATTCACCCTTCCTCTCCTGGACTTGGTGGATTTAGAGTTGACAGTCACCTGGAATATGTGAAGGAATTGATTTATATTGATTGATAACTGATCCAATTGTGCTTCATGTGTTCATAATGCAGTAAAGGGAACTTAAGCAATGAGACTCTGGAGGTCTGCGGAGGGTTAAAGCATGTTGTGGAAAAATCCACTGAGGGAAGCTAAGGTCACGGAGTGGAAAATTAACATTAGCATTAACTAAACTGCAGAAAATCAGACCAGCAAGCGAACGGAGGAAACATCACGATCCAGGAAGAAGCTGCTCTTCTCAGAGGACAGATATAGAGACCAGGGACCAGGCTGGAGGGACGGATCAGTCTGAACCAGGACCCTGGTTCAGGAGCACATCGTGTATAAGCTCAGGTATTATTGTTATTTGTTATAACATTGTTCTTTCTGGGGAAGCTGCTTTTCTGAACCAGATCAGAACCTTTGTTCAAGTCTTTAGGTTGTTTCTGAATCTAAAATGATGCATCTTGACTCATAATGCTGTGTTCACAGGGAAAAGTACCAGGTTATGGAATGTTTCTTATGGTTTTCCAAACTGGACCACCTGAAATCCAAGTGTCCAACTTCACTGCATCTTCATCAATTTGTGGTTAAAACTCATTTTAACATTTCAACAATACCCTTTTCTGTGAAATAGGAACTGTGGTGACTTCGTTCCAGAGTCAGATGTCTAAAATACACTTGAATATCCTTTAGGTAGCACTTTATTTGTGCTCCTGATGAGTGCTTGAAACTAACAAGGGGCTAATTAGAGCGAGATGCACACGGTGCTACCGAGGGCCGTGAAGCCACGGGCGGCTGCCAGGAAGCTGCCGGCAGCACGATAATAATTCTCTGCGGAATATGTCAACCCAGAGAAACCCTTTTACCTTAATGTGCTGCCTGCACACTGTTCTTTATGAATATAAAAATAAACGGAGCCATTCCACCTTTGAAACAACGTCACAGAGCGGCTTCGCATTACTGCTGTGTTGTATTACTGAGCGTCATGCCACTAAGAGCTAAACCATCCATTATTTCCTGCTCCTGAATGATTGCAGTAAGTGGCATTAAGAACTCCTCCTCACACCGGAGCAGCAGGAACCATGACGGCCGGGCAGGGCGTCGGTTTGGTGCAACACGTGAAGCCAGAAGCAGCCGCTTTCACGTCACTGAACATCCTGACTCATGTCGCCGGATACTCAACACGACACGCCGAAGAGGCGGAATCATGTTTAATTCAGCAAATGATGTGGAGAAAAGTAGCGTTTTCTTCTTTGATGTACGGAGGAGCTGAAGTGTGAGGAGCCTTTATCTTCCAGGCTTTATTACTGGAAGCAGGACACGTTTCAGCTGCTGTGCAGCACGCCGAAGCCACACCGGGCGGCGGAATTCTAGATATTTAATTGGAGTTTTCAGCAGTAACAACAGGCCTGAAGGCTACAGATATGGAGGTTCAAATTTAATTCTGCTTATGATTTCAGGTTATTCCATTTGTTTTTAAAGCAACCAGTAGATGTCAAGCCTGGTGTTTCCTGGGACAGAAGAGCCATTTGTACGTCCGTGTTGGGCGTGCACTGTCTCTACAGAGATGGAGTCTGAGTCAGAGTGTTTTTTTAAAAGTTCCACCTTGGGAGCTGTTTTCAGTGACTCCAAACACCGCTGTCGATTAAAAACTAACACCTGAGACCGCATGAAGTTTTGCATTTTCCCTTGAAAACACTGGACTGAGCGGGTCCTGGACTGGATGGACTGACTGCCTGCTGCCTTCGCTCGCCGTCGGCTGGGATTGGTACCAAACCTGCAGCCAGCAGGGGGCAGTGTGAAGCGGAAGTGCAACCATCACCCACACATCACTGCCAGTCAAACATGGAAAATAGCTCTAAAATAATGTTAGCATTCAACTGGAGTCAAACCCCTTGGTCTCAGCTCCACCCAAATGTGCATTTAAAATACAGCCGCTATGATAATGCGACCCCCTGAAGTCCGACATGAATATATGCAGCGTGTCTGCTGGGATTGGAACCAAACCTCAAGGCTGCAGGTGGCTGGGATCACCAGTGAATCGGCGATGAGTCGGAGTCAGGGATTTCAGCTCAAAACAGATAAAGACAGAGATAAAGAGTAAATATTTTTTGCATAGAGAAGCCAGAATCTGGCACCCTGAATGTGGGCATTTTATTTTCCTTGGCTTAAAGATGATTCGTTTGAAAGTCCTTTCAAAGCCGTGTGGTTCTCTGGTTCTCCTTCAGGCCTGTTACTGTTAGTTAAACTCACATATTGATCAATGCACTGGCGTCACGTTGCTCACAAACTCACCGTCTTCATTCAACGGCAACACAATACAGGCTTCGAAGGACGTCAGTTCAACTTCACTGTTCACAGTTTGTAGGTAGAAAACTTCTCGAAGTGAAAGTCATGAGGAATAAAAAATAAAGATGAGCAGAATCTGAACAAGAAACTTTTTATTTCTCCACTTTTAGCTTATGGTTTTCTTTTTCAAATAGATGCATTTAAAATGTAAAAAGACTAATAGCCTCCAGCCTGCCGCTCTCCGCTCCCTACAGGTTGATGAAATATTTACAGCTGCAGCGAAAACACTTTTTTTAAAGGATGAGTTCTAACTTTTATCTATTTGCTGACAGCAGAACTTATTAAACGCCATTAAGCCTAAATTACGCTCAGAACGCAAACAGTATTGGAAGGCTGTGTGTTGCTCTGAAACACCTGCGGTATGCAGAGTGTGTCGCGTCCGTCCACACCGATCTGTAACCGTGGACGGAGGACCGAACTCGCCACAGACTCCAGCGGTTCAAGAATCTTCACACTGCTGACACTTTTTCTAACGTAATACTCACTGGGTTGTGTCGAAGATCTTTTATGAGCACCCCGATGCTGGTATGAGGATCGGAGCATCCCTGGGAACAGGAATGAGCATCGTTCACATTTTTTCAATACTTTTGTGTGTGTTTATGTGGTCTTAAATGTTAATTTGTTCCTAGCTGCAGATGATGAGTCACTAATGGAGCTAGCGTGCTAGCCAACATGCTAATGGTGCCGAATACAGGAGCTGTAGCCGTAGATCTGAGGCTGAGGTCCTAAATAATGTATGGTGCATTTATCCATCCCAAACTGCATTAAAAATTCACCTTTTCTCTCCTTCCTCAAGGTTTTTTGTTGTTATGATCATTACAGCCAGTAGATTCCAGAGAGAAGTTTTTCTTTCAGGCTGAACAGAAGTTTTTTCATTCATTCCACTCAATGATCATCAAACATGAAGCCCAGGAATCATTTTATATCCTTCCCGAAGCCTCTGCTTGGATTCTAATTGCGTTGTGTCACTCCTGAGTGGATCTCCACCTCCTGAAGTGTGTAAATCCCTCCTCCTGACCCGAGCCATGGTTTGAATCCCACAGTGTGTGTCTGCCCTCTCTTCTCTCCTTCAGTTCTCTGCTCAGAAGCAGAACAGCAGAGCGAGAGAAAGCTGCACTCACAGCCTCACTGTGTGACTTCTGAATGGGAATATCGTCCAATGTGTTGAACACTGAGACATTGACCATGAAATCGTCAATTCAACCTCATCGGTAACACCAGAAGAAAGAGTTCTCAGTCCTTCAACTTATCGACGCCCTGCTGCCTCTGCTCCTTCTCTAGAGCCACATTATCACGATCTCTTCTACAGCCTCCAACTTTGATGTTATAAACACGCCTTTAGCTGATTTGTCGCCATATATTCAGTTGTTAGGGACTATTGACTGGAAGCTTCATCCCAGTGGAGGTGAAGGACATGTAGGAGAATGAGGGCAGGAAGAAAAACTGAGTGGATGAAAAAGAAGAGCTGCTTAGAAGAAATGAGGATTTAGTCCAGCAGGGACTTCAGGGCTCTCCTGGATGCAGGGTGCCAAACCCTCCAGGACCAGGGTTTGGAATCCTGCGGCCCGCAAGAGGCTCCAGTCCACCAAAACTGCCATGTACATTGTAAACCAAAATCAAGCATATTGAAAGAGTTTTGTGGACATTTCACTGGCTTCCTGTTGAGATTAGAGTCATTTTCAGGAGGAATTGTTTGTATGTTTTTTTTGTGAAAATACGAGGGAGGACCGGAAAAAAACGGGACACTGGTTAAAAACTTTTAATGTGTTTAATTGTAACAATTTTTCAAAGCTGTGGCCTTTAAAGTAATCCCCGCTGGTTTGAATACACCGTTGCTTCCGTGTTTTCCAGCTTTCAAAGGCGTTTGAAAACTCGTGCGTATTGATCCCATTCAGTGCGTCTTTCGATTTTTGTTTAACCTCCTCGACGTCCTCAAATCTCCGCCCCTTCAGCTCTTTCTTCATTCTTTGGAAGAGAAAAGAGTCACAGGGGGCTAAGTCCGGCGAATAGGGCGGATGAGGCAGCAGGGTCATCCCGTTTTTCTCCAGGAACTGCATTACGCGCAGGGCCCGGTGCGCCGGCGCGTTATCGTGGTGCAGCCACCACTCGCCATCCCGCCAAAGCTCCGGACGCTTCTGCCTCACTGCTTCTCGGAGCCGCCTCAGGACTTGGATGTAGTGGTCCTGGTTAACAGACTGCCCAGGCGGCACAGACTCGCTGTGTTCGGCTTCCAGAAAAAAAAGATCCTCACGGATCTTTTCCTGCGTGCCTGAGGATGCGGGTCGTCCGGAGCGGGGCTGGTCTTCAGCGGGGCTGGTCTTCAGCGGACATTTCGCCCCTTTTAAAGCATCCATACCACTCAAAAACCTGCGTTCTCCCCAGGGCACCATCTTTATACGCCTCCTGGACCGTGGTGAGTGTTTCTGACGCTGTTTTTCCCAGCAGAAAAAAAAAATCTGATGCTTGCCGCTGATCACGTTTAGTGATGTGTTCCGCCGTTTTGTGCTTTTCCGAAGAAGCGGTCCCGCTGTGTTGACGTTAGCGCTGTTTGTGCTTTCCCTGTGTAACTTTGTGAGACGATACTTTGCAGAGATCTGCACACGAACATGCTCTAGCGAGATTTAACAACCAGAAATCTGAAATCATTCTTGTTTTAATTTTATAAACACAGTCCGGGAACTTTCCGGTACCCCCTCGTATAGACATTTCCACCACGTCTACTCGCCACAACAAAGAAAAACTTGAAAGTTTGAATTCAGAGGTTATTGTGGGATTATTTTACCTGTCTGGTCCAATGAAGATGAAATCAGGCTGCATTAAAATGTGTTGAACACCTCTGTTTTAGATTAATGGAACATAAAGAAATCACACACTCAAATGTTTATTTCTCCTGTTTTAGTCAAAATGTCTCACCCCACGTGATTTAACATAAATTAAAATAAATAGTAAGATTTCATGAAGATAGATGGGTTTTTGTTCTTTCCAAGACAAATTTCCTTTGTTCTATTGGCAGATTTTTTTTTCTCACTTATTTCAAGGTTAAAGTACGTTTTAGCGCCGGTAAGTCCAGCGGCTGTTTAGACCCAATCTCAGCCCAATGAAAACAAACACACTCTCAAACACCCAGCAGTGCTGGAGACACCTTGGAACGTGCACACCTTCAATTGGGAGCGAGTTTTAATTTGGTGTTCTTTCCCAATACGAGCCTGACTGAATATCCCATGAGAGCCGCTGTGCCTGGAGGATTACTGAGACACATATCAATGCATTATTGAGGAGGCTGTAAGAGTTTTATCTCCGGATGCAGACTGTAAATAAGCTTCTGGGAGCTGCTGATGAGTTCCTCTTCCACTGCACTGCTGGGAATACCAGCGTCAACGCAAACAAACCACACCAGAGTGCAAACTTTCATGAAACTTAAGCAGCAACGTAGACTAAGAAACAAAACCGAGAAGGAAATGTTTTTTTCTTAAAAGTGTCATTTCTCTTTGAGTTAAGACACTGCTTTGAGTTTTGGTCTGAAGAAAATTATTTTTGAAATCAATGCTTTCTTTTCCATAAAGACCGCCATCTGTATATCGGACTCATTGATCTGAAGGCCGCCTTTGACACCGTCTGCCACTCCTCGCTGTGGAACATCCTCCAAACCCTCGGAGCACCACCCAAGATATTGCTCTGTTCAAGCTGCTCTACAGCAACGCAGAGAGCTGTGTCCGTATTAACGGCATTGAATCCAGCTGGTTTCCCATCTCCAGTGGTGTTCGCCAGGGCTGTGTGGCTCCATCATCGACCATCTGATGTCCAAGGTCTGCGAGCGCGTCCCCGGAGTCTCCTTCGGCAACTACCACCTGACTGACCTGGAATACGCTGATGATACCATCCTGCTCAGCACAACCTACAGTCAGCTGAGAGACGCTCTGGGCATTTACAGTGAGGAGGCAGCACAGCTTGGCCTCCAAGTGAGCTGGACTAAAACCAAGTTCATGCATGTCAGTGATGGACCAGATCCACCTGCCATGCAAATTGGGAGCGACATCGTAGAGCCTGTCAAGAACTTTGTGTATCTGGGGTCCATGGTGACAGACAGCGGGGACCTAAAACCAGAGATTGATTGCAGACGAGCCCTGGCAGCATCTGCTCTGCAGTCCCTCTGGAAACCACTCTGGTACCAGACCATCTCATGCAAGACGAAGCTCTGGATTTACAAATTAGCCGTACTCTCCATCCTGCTTTATGGCTCAGAAACGTGGCCCCTGAACGACACTCTGGCCGCAAGAATCGATGGCTTTGATAGCAGGGCTCCATGCCCTCTCCATGAGAACCGTGGAAAACATCAGGTGGCCCCAGCGAATCTCCAATGAAGTGCTTAGAGCCTGCACAGGCCAGCCCCGAGCATCTTCCTTGGTCGCACAACGCCGCACCAGCTGGCTTGGCCATGTCCAATCCAATCCAATCCAGTTTATTTATAAAGCACTACTAAAAACAACAGTGTTGACCAAAGTGCTGTACAAACACAAAGTAAAAACAATAGAAATAGACATGAAAATATTAATAAGACAACACTGACAACTTTTCAGTGAAATACAGTCTCACACTAGTTAAAAGCCAAAGAAAATAAGTGAGTCTTAAGACGGGACTTAAAAACAGGAAGAGAATCCGATTGTTTTCTGTGCAGAGGTGAATCATTCCACAGTTTCGGACCAGCGGTAGAAAACGCTCGGTAACCCCTGCGTTTGAGATTTGTGTCAGGAACCGCGAGTAGAGCCTTGTTTGCTGATCTAAGGCAACGTCCCGGCACATAAGGCACCAACAGTTCAGACAAATATGGTGGGGAAAGACCATTTAAAGATTTGAAAACAAATAAAAAAAACTTTAAAATCAATCCAGTAGCGGACAGGTAGCAAATGAGGAGACGGCAACACTGGCGATATGTGGTCGTATTTTCGTGCGCCAGTTAAAAGGCGCGCTGCTGCATTTTGGACGAGCTGCAGACGCTTGAGTAAACTCTCCTCAATGCCGGCGTAAAGAGCGTTACAATAGTCCAGCCAAGTTGAAACAAAAGCATGAATCAACATTCAAAATTGTGTCTTGAGAGGAAAGACTTTACCTTAGTGAGTTGTCTCAAATGAAAAAAAACTTGATTTCACAACAGCACTAATTTGCTTACCAAGGTTGAGTTCACGGTCCATTTTAACACCAAGGTTGGTAACAGTGGGTTTAACAAACTGAGTCAAAGGCCCCAAGTTAACTGGTTTACTGCTGGCCTTGCTAGGACCAACCAGAAGAACCTCAGTTTTGCTATCATTGAGACACAAAAAAATTTCTGACATCCAGTCCTTAATTAATGCACTCCAAAAGTTGAGCAGCACTGAATGAATCTTCACACTTCAGAGGTACATAGATTTGACAGTCATCGGCGTAAAGATGGAAGGACACATGAAACCTCCGTAGAACAGATCCCAGAGGAAGCAGATATAAAGAAAAAAGAAGTGGCCCAAGGATTGACCCCTGTGGCACGCCGCTGAGGACACACAATCACCAATTTTGACACAAAAACTTCTGTCTTTCAAGTAGGAGCGAAACCATCCTAAAGTGGCTCCCTGAATCCCAACCAGATTTTCAAGGCGGGACAGGAGGATTTCATGATCCACTGTGTTGAACGCTGCAGTCAAGTCCAATAAAACTAAAGGAACCATATGGCCAGAGTCAGCAAACATAAAAATGTCATTAAAAACTCTCAACAGAGCTGTCTCAGTACTGTGGAGATTTTTAAAAATCGACTGAAAAACCTCTGGGATCTGTTGCTCATCTATAAAAGCTTTCAACTGATTAAAAACATTTTTCCGAGATTTTAGACAGAAACGGAAGTTTGGAAATCGGACGCGAGTTTGCAGGATCTTTTGGATCAAGGCCAGACTTTTTTTTAACAATGGCTGAACAACAGCATGTTTCAAACTTTTGTTGACCACTCCACTTGCCAAGCTTCCATTAACATAATGTAAAACAAAAGTTGCAATAGAAGGAAAAACTTCTTTGAACAGACGTGGAGGAGTAGGATCATTAGGAGAACCAGCAGGCTTCATTTCACTGACCAGTTTTTCCAAACAAGAGAGTGTTACTGGCTCAAACTTATGGAACAGAGCTGAGCAAGAGGCAGAAACAGGTGAACTGACAGCTGGAGGGCTGATAAGGGCGCTAGTAGACACAATCTTATTCACAAAAAAGTTCAGGAAATTCTCACAGACCTTCAGGTGAGGCTTCCAGGCCATCCGACTGAGGAACATTCAGAGCTGTGTTCACCATATTAAAAAGAACTCGTGGATTTTGCCTATTGGCTGTCACAATATCAGCAAAATATTCAGCTTTAGCTGCTTTTACACATTTCTGATACCTTTGCAGACATTTCTGTAAAATTTCAAGAGACACTTGTAGCCTATCCTTTTTCCACCTGTGCTCAGCTCTCCTACACTCACGTCTGATGGCACGAGTGGACTCATTTAGCCAAGGCTCAGTTTTAGGTTTTGGTCGTCTCAGTTTAAGAGGAGCCACACTGTCTAACACTGACTGGCAGGTTGATTCAAAACGTTGGAAAAACGATTCAATATCAACATCAAAGAATGTCCATGTCCTTCGTTTACCCCCAGAACATCCGACACGAGCCATTCTCCAGTTTAACCCAAAGGCTGCAGGCTGGAGGCGACCACGAGGGAAGCCCCAGACCCGATGGCTCGACGTCGTTGCGGGCGACCTCCAACAACACGGAGCTGCTGTGGAGGATGCAGAGCAGCTGACACAAGATCGCCAGCAATGGAAAAATCTGGTTCACCTGGTCGGCTCAATGCACTGGGACGGGATACCCTGACCCTCGCTGGAGCACTAAGAGAGAAGAAGATGCTTTCTTTGAAATTTTAAACCGTTTGCAAGGTAAATTCACAGAGATATTATGCATCTTCAAATCATCTAAATGCTTTTACTTCCAATAAGCAACATAACTGCACGGACCAAAGAGCTCACGGAACTGAAATAGTTAATTGGAGGATTTTATTCTGAGGAAATATCTTCATCCTGGATTTTCCAACATCAACTAAATGTTCTTTTTCTATGGGTCAGAGAGCGTGTACCATAAAGAGGCATTCATCCTGTATAGCGGCAGCTCCCAGAACGACACACAGCGTGGTCAGAGTGTGTTCAAACCGTCACCAAAGCTCAGCGGACTCAATTACTGCAGCGCTGCGCGTCTCCTCTGGCATTAATATCAGTGCAGGAAGTGTGTGCCAGGAGCTCCATGGAAAATGTTTCCACGGCTGAAGAGCCGCGTGCCGGAGCGCCGTGCCCCGAGCGGCATCGCAGTGACCAATCACGTCTGGGTTTCAGCGCCAGGAAGATGTCACCGGTCGGCACACACTGCAGCAGCTCACACTCACAATGAGCTTCACTGTCGACTCTGCAGCACAAGACACGCAGTGGAAATGAAATCCGGTCTCCTACGGTGCGGTCATGCCTCACCCGAGATAGAAAAGAGAACAGAGAAGAGGGAATGCATCTCCCAAAACATATTACAAAATAAGAACATGGAGAAAATGGAAAAATAGTGTAACAAGATTTGCAATATCCAAAACAATACAGCCTGAAACGTGTGACAGAGAGCAGAGTGTGGCCTCGGAGCAGCAGCAGCCGTCCGTGGATATGAAACCTGCAGAGATCTGCCCGAGGGTTGAGGATCAGTGGGACTTGAACCGGCGTCCACTGCAGGAGCAGCAAGTCGACTCGAGATAACAGCAAATCTTAAATCTGCAGCTGCAGCTCAACAACACTGTTTTAGTGAGGAAGTTTTCTTCTGAGCTTAAAAATAGGTTTTAGGAAAGAACCTCTTCTGTTTCCGGAGTGAAAAAAATGAGCTCAACAAAAAGCTGGAAGGACAGAGAACTGGACACACACAAACACACACGTGTGCAGAGGACAGAAATGGCAGAAAAGGCGTTTCTGCCGTCCGATCAGGACAGAGCCCGAGCGCTTCCAGAATGTTGAGTTTTTCTCCCGTTTCCATGACGACAGAGTCACGGAAAAGTTCTTCCTTGGAAGCGGTTTTCAAAAAGTTGCATTTTCAGTAGCGGCGAGTGTCACTGTCGAAACGCTACGAGACGTTTCCAACATGTTCTTTGGACAAACGTTCTGGAGGAGACATGATCCAGAAAGAACTCACACCACAGTATAGCCGAAGATGAAGACCTGAGGCTGCTGGAGACGCTCCAGCGTTGTTTTCGCTGTTGTGTTGCTGCCATACGAGGAGGCTCATGCTAATGTCTGCTCACAGCGCTGCATCGTGACGAGTAGGTGAGCTGCTTATGGAGAATTAGCGGGATCAGGAACGGAGGTGTTTCTTAGGATGTGATAATTAAAGTAGGTCAACATGTTTCCTACACCGTTACGCTGTAGAATTTAAAAAAACAATACCACTCTAAAAAGGAGAAAATGAACTTAATCCACTCAGATTTTGCATTCCATGGCCTGAATGAAAATGGTTTCTTTCAGCGTAATTTCTGTTTTCTTCCAAGTAAGACATTAATGTCACAGATTTTTTTTACTTTTTTTTCCCATCTGAAGGTCTGTGATTCACTTTAAAGAAATCCACGGCGCTCGGCTGCGTGTTAAACCCTCGTCTCTTCAGATCAGCCTCCTGGATAATTTGCCGGATGTCAGATTCCTCATTAAGTGCCGATGAACGCTGATGTGACCACAGACGGAGTCGAGGAAAGTCAAGCAGAAGAAAATGCAGGAAAAAAAATGAGTCTCAAAGACATTTGGGATGTGATCCAAGTTGACAGTTCCATGCTTGTAGCCCAGAGACACTCCGATATTCCTCGAAGGGAAGTCGTTTCTGCTGTGCTATGAGACAAAATGAAACTAACTGCAGACTAATAGGAAGACATTAAACTCTTTCACCTCATGAGTCAGTTGGGTAGAATTCCACCCGAAGACACTGATAAACGTTTTTAGCTCACATGTAGCTCACATGTCTTCAGGCTCAGTCAAACACAACAGCAGCACTCAATGTTTTCTTTTCGATGAACTGTTCTGGTATTAAAAGATTGCGTCCGAGCCGCCATGTTGGCTCAGTGAGCGAGGTGTTTGTAGACTCGCCCACGCAGGACAGAGTATTTGCAGCCACGTGACCCGGGAGTTGGCAACCGGAGGACCGCCGCCATATTGGAGTGAAAACAACCAGTGATACGCGGTTTCATTCATAGAGAGTAGTGCACGTTCGGTGTTCTTTAACGTTGAAAAGGTGTGTAGATCTGCTGACTCACATGTCAGTGTTAAACTGCAGCCAGAATGGACTTGTTCATCATGGAAGTCATTTAACCCGTTCGGCCCGACAGAGCCCGTACCAGCAGCCGTCTGCTCCACTTCAACGAGTGTAAAAAGAGACTAAAATGCCGTGAGGAAGATTTCTTTCAATTGTGTCTCAAAAAAGAAGCCTGATCTCACTAACTGAACGTTCCAGCTGCACTGTGATGACCGAGTGTTTGTTTCATAACCCCCTCACCCGCGCCTCCAGCCACAAAACGCAGCAGAACGCACGATTCGTCAGCTCCACCGCAACATACTGGGTCTCATATGAAACTAGAAAGTCTACACTTTAAGACGACACCAGGCAGAATGTTCTCTGAGCTGACCGCCTCCCGTCACGGGCAAAACAAACCAAAAAGCGATCGTCACATTTCACAGCCAGCACCTCAGATCGCATGTTTCTCACACACTTCTTCACCAAATCTCAAAGCTGTTCACACCAAACTCAACATGTTTTATGTCCTTACTGTTTTGTGGTCATTTTCCATCTATTCACGCTCTCCTCTGGCCAAAATTAGGGGTAAAATCCTCTCGAACAGTGAAAGAGCGTCATGCGCCTGAATGTTTATTTTCACTCCAACATGGCGGCGACTACCCGGCGTGCACTGCGAGGCCGGGTGTGTGAAATACTCTATAGATGCATTTCCATTCCAGAAAAAATGTCACTGTGGACACATGAGGCGAGCGACACTTGCCAGTCGTTGGACTTTTGTGTAGCACACGTGCAAAGACACAGTGGCCTGGACAGCGTCAACGCAAAATTAATTGCAGGATCAAAAAAACAAACAAAAAAAATGGCGCCATATTGAACCGAACAGCTTGATATTTTACCAAGAATCGCTGCATCTCTCGGAGTTAATGTTCATATGGCTTGAACTGAAGTTTAGATCTTGAAAACAGATGCAAACGTCTTATCAAGGATCACCTCTGAGAGACGTGTGAAATATAAAACAGTACTGATCCTGCACGTTTGCCCTCAGGCGTCTGAAGCGATGGTCACATGATCCAGAGAAGCTCAGCTCGGGCTTCTAACACATGAAGAACGTGTAATCTGAATAATCCAGTTTATGCATTATGTCACTGAATGAAAGCACAGTGGAGATGCAACGGAACTCTTTTTATTCAGGATCTTAGGAAATTAGACACAAAATGTTAATTCTGAGGAGGGGGAGGGGATGACTGTATAATGTGTGATAATGATGTGGGAGAAAATCCTTCAGAGATGTGGCAGACGTGTCTCGTTACAGCTCGCGGTTGAAGGACAGACCGCTCCTCTCAATAACTCCCGGGTCACAGGAGCCATGAGGTAAACAGGTTTGAGCCCGGTCTGAACCCATACCTGATTAGATCATCCATCATCAGATACCGAACCCATCTGTCCAGCAAAATGAAACGCAGTGTGTCAACGCAGCCTAATCACGGGCTGATTCCACACCTGGCAGCTGCACGCAGACGCGATCTGCTCAAGATATTTAATTGACCCTGAAGGGCGGCGAACACAAACAGCTCGAAGCAACAAACACAGCTGCAGCAACTCCTTCCAGTTTGAGGAGAGAAACTTGGACGCTCCTCACGTTTCCTGGAGAAACGGGTACAGCGTCCGTCACCTTTCTCTGCACAATGTTATTAATGTTAATGTGATAAGAACAATGTTTTCATGACCCCTGGAACTTGGTAGTTTTAAACTTGTCAGTCACCGTAACAACAATCCAATTTCATACAAAAATTAGTGTTCTCAACCTCGAAACTCTCTAGAAACTTAGCAGACTCTGGGAGAGAAGAGCGTCAGTGTCCCCGGGCAGCGGCCCTTTAGCAGAAGAGCAGCTCCAGTCACACCACAAACCTCTGAAACCACAACATGGAGTGTCCCGACCTGAATCTCCACCAACATCTAATCCAAACAGCGTAACAATCGGAAGCGAGATCTGACCTCTAAGACGCTTTAAAGCCCAAACCAGATGAGGCCTCGGCCCTGTGGGACTTCATGATTACTTCCCCCGAGTCTGAAACCTGCTGCCGCATCAGCTGCTTCCCATTCAACGTCTTTGATCGGCACAAATATCCCCTTCACCGCTGAACAAACAAGGATTCGTTGAAGGGAAATTTATGGTTCAGGGCTCTGACGTAAAATTAATTTATTACGTGGCACAATGGGCAGATTGTGCCTCTTGTCGTTTCCACGTACTCATATGATGCCCTGCATGAGGCGCAGTTATGGGAGCAAATACGAGGCACTGGGCCAGAACTGGGCCGCGGCAGCATTCCCACACGGAGCGACGTGTGAAAACCAAGGTCAGCGATGGAAACCACGGCAAACAGAGAAAGAACCGCAGATCACGCTGCCGCTTTCCCCCTGCTGCAGCTCCCATTCCCTCTAATAGCTCCACGGTCTGCAGAACAGGAAGACTATAAGAAGAGCCTGTTCTCCTGATGACCTTCAGCTTCCACATCGACTCTGGAGAAAGGAAAGCAGATCAAATGAACAGTTGTTGGATGGAATCAGTGCCGTGGAAGTACGAGTGACGTTGGATTGAGTTGGTATGAATACAACAAGAAGCTACACCTGGTGATGGTGGAACGAAACAACCGAGAATCTGAGCACCTGTTTTCACACAGAGTCAAGTGAAAACGCAGCAGAGGTTCAGGTTGACTTGGTAACGTTTTGAAAAATGGAAAAAAAGAAGAAGTAGTTTTCATGTTGGGCCACTAGTAGGTGCTGTTGTTTGTCGCATACTGCATTTCTCCTGAGACTTTCTACCAATGTGTGAAGTCTGGTTCATTTTTGTCCACATGTTGACTTCATGTTCCACTTTCTGAGGCTTTCCTGACTGATATTTGAAACTGTTCATCGGGTCCACGACCCTGAACCGGGACAAACCAAACCAGAGATCCATCTAAGAAAGAAAAAATCCCCAAGAAGACCGGTGCTACTGACAGTCAGGAGACTGTTTTAGGAACAGGTGTAGAGGAGGACATCCCATCATGAAAAGACAGACAGGACTGCCTCGAGAACTCGGTTCAAGAAAAGCTGTGAAAAACTTCATATACCTTCTATTCTGGTACCTGAAATATTGAATGGATTTCCTTTCTGAAACCATAAACTTCCTTTAATGGGCTTAATAATGTTCAGGTCTGCTTGAGATCAGGCTCTAAGCTCTCCAGAGGTCTGGTGTTTGGTGTGCGTGAGGTTAAAGAAACACAGAAGCCTCTGTTTGAGAGAATACGTTCGTCTTTTGTCGTCGAGGGGCTGGTGGAGGTGGGAAGCCTGAGCGCTCTGAATGTACGTGTGACCCCTCATGTGATCGCTCGGCGCTTCTCTGAAGGTTATCTTCAACAAGAGTGTTTGGAGCAAGCTCGCAACCCGGAGAAAACCTCACCTCTTGACTTGAAGTGGATTCACTGAAGTGATACGGGCCATCGTCTCAGAAAAATGACAACACAAAACACAGAATACAGCCCAGCTGGAGCACAGCACTGTCAAATCTCAACTCTCAGGATTCTCCATTTAGATCAACAGACATAAATCCTCTCGACATGATGGAGGCTTCCGACGACAAACTCCCATAAATCCCAGTGTCAGACAGCCCGCCGTTCTCTCTGCGTGTCGAGGTTTTCTCCAGGTGATACAGCTTCCTCCTGAACGTCACGGCTCTTTTTGATTGGTTATTTATTTATTTCCCATGTGACGGGCGGACGCCCGTGACGTAGCTGAGCTTTCCTGACGCGAATGAAGCCGTCGCAGAGGACAGTTTGATGGAGGCTGTCACGGTGCTTCTCGCCGTCACATGTGTTTCCCTGCAGGGGAAACTGGCAGCAGGTCAAAGGTGAGCTCTGTCAGCTGGAAGAGGCTCCGTCGTTTTGAGATCCAGTCCGGATGAAGCCGCTGCAGACGATCGGTGAACGGAGCCTGAAGGTAGAAAGACGACTCGGCAGCGGTTTCATCTTGACAAAATAGCTACTTGACCTATTCTGTGAACCCCGATTTGGCTGATTAATGCAGAAAACTTACTTTTCATGAATTAAAACAAAAAAAAAAAAAGGCGCCTTTATTTTGCTGCAGGTAAAGTTGTGTGTTGAATTTCTAACCAGCTCCCACCACTTTCAGCAAACCGTTATCATTCATGGACTGCAAGCATATAATTTAGCACTTTGCTCATGTCCAATTTGGTGATTACATGCCCGAGGTAATGGCTGTCATTAAAATCCTCAAGGTAAACACTCACAGCATGGATGGAGAAAAAAAATAAATAAAAAAACATCTGAATTATATAAAACACGAAGCTGCAGTGCTTTCAGCTCCTCCTGACGTCTGTTTTTATGTTTCATCTTGAGGCGCACACTGACAGCTTGCCAGTCAAGTCGTGTCAATCGCTTTGACAAGTCAACATGCCGCCATCTCTCAACACGCGTCCAGACGGTCTGAAGGCACCGGGCAGAAATAGGATTACCAAATGTCTCCCGGTTTTTTTTCTTTCCATTTCACGGCGCGTTATATTGGTGTCTGAGAGCTAAACGCAATCAACAAACTTGGAAGATCGTTTTCATTTTTGTGAATTCACATTCTTCATGTCGATGTGGCTGGAGTTGTGCGTCTGTGAGGACCGTGATTTAATTGTGTCTAATCAGATTTGTGTGTGAGCACCGTGTGGTGGCGAGTTGTGAGCCCTTGCAGGTCTCTGTCTCCCTCCACCAGAGGGATGATCCTCTTATCAATATCCAGTCTGAGTCTATCAAGCCAGCTGAGCTGAAGGGACACACTGATCATTTGCTGTTATGGTGGTGAGAGCTTATTAATCCTCTCCTTCCTTAAGAGCGTTTCTTTTCTACATGCAGACAGAAATGACACCTTTCCCAGCAGATCTTCTCTCACGGAAAAAGGGCCCAACAAAAGCAGAAACTCCATCTGAACACTGCTGTTTAGAACACAATGAAAATGCACACAAATCAATTCACGTCAGAACTGCTGCTGTGATTCTAATGATAATGTGGCGTCTTCCAGTGAATACCAGGGAATTTCATTGTGATCCGTTTACGTAACGGCGCTCTGAGTCGCTGAAAGAGCAGCTTTTTGAAAATGAAAAGCTTGTGTTCTTGTCGTAGTTCCTGATTACAGCATATTATTATCCTTCCTCCTGAAGCCGCAGGTACGGTGTGAAGCGACCGTCCCCACCGGCTCCCGTTCTGTCTGCTAATGAATTTGGAGCGCAGCTGATCAGCTGATCCTGTAGTGAATGTTTGCCCTGTGAGGGGCAGATAGCCGGGCCCCTCCAGACTCCCGGCAGATGTTATCTCAGCGCGGTGTCTGTGCCGGCGCCGTGCTCGTGTGAGGCCATCGACGGTGGAAGCAGGAGGGGCTTTGGGACTTTTTGATAACATGATGCCACCAAGGATTCTGAGCTGAGGAGTAAAAGCCAAAGGTATCTGAAGGGCCTTAAGTTATCCATTTCACTCTTCCAGCCCAAAGGCCTGAGTTTGACCCAGGAACTAATCTGAGGATTAAGCCCTGTATGACTTTACACTAACCTGGTTTTATGGGGGATTTCTGTTCAGAAAGTAATCATGAAGTAATGAAAGCGTTCACTGCGTAAATGATGTTAGGTTTATACAGACTGCTGGAAGCAGTGCACGCTAAATTACACTAAATCAGGAGAGTGAATGTGATGTTTCTGCACATCGTACGACGCTGCTGGAGCCGCGACCACCTGTCCCATGATGCTTCACTGCTTTTAAGTGGGTCAGTGGAGGAGTTAGCCTGGGAGCTAGCGTTAGCCGCAGACCTGCATTAGCGTGTTAGCTGTGTCAGGAGTGTGGCAGGACACAGCTACGGCTCTCAGGGAAGTTGGATTTAACTGAAGCGTTTTCACACTTCGGGCTTTGAAAAGTGGTGAGGAGACATTAGTCAGACTGTATCTTCCTCCTCGAGTCGCAAGCCGCTGCTCGCTTCAGGCCCAACTCAGTGATTCTTAAGGAATTGTTGAGATTTTACTGGGAAGTGGAATAAAATCTAAATGACACGTTTCGGAAAGTGTCCACAGGGAAGGTTTGTACTGCCGTGTCCACAGCGGAAACGCCGAGTCTCTTCTGACTGATGTGACTGTAGCATACGCAGCTCTACTGAATCCCCCATGATGCACCACTCAGCAGCATCTATCAGCCAGATTCCTTTCTTAATAGAGTAGTTTTGTAGTTTTACACGACTCTATCTAAAAAATGGGGCCTCTGGATGCTCCAAAAGAAGGCGAAACTCCAGCGTATAGTCACCTCCCCAGGGAGCGCTACTCCGCCGGAGGCCGCCTGCCCCGTGAGGCTCAGGAGACGCTACAGAAACGATCCAGATGGACTGAAAGTCACGATCAAAACCTCCAGAGAGCTGCTCTTCCACATCAGCCTCCATCGCAAAGTAAAACGTAACTATTCCAAAAAGAACAGAACTGCACGATGGCTGCAGCCACCGAGAGACGACAGAGGGTTTTATCTGAGCCTCAGAGCAGAGATTTACTGAACCATTGTGTCATTATAATCATTTCTGAGCTTCATCAGTTCAAATTCAGGTCTTCAGTCACTCAGGGAGTCATGAAAAGACAGTTTGAGGGAGCTTCAGTGTTTCTAGCGTACAGTTCTCTGTACAGGTGGTTTTATTCCTTAAAAACAGCGCCCACTAGTGGCCTTACAGGAAAACTACCTCGTTTTCAAAATATAAGCAAAGCGTGAAATTTTACCAGAATGAAAACACACAGATGATGCGTTTTTTTCACTTGAAATGTTGTGGTGTGGCGACATTTTGCAAGAAATGTGTCTGTATTCCGTGCATACGGCGCAGCCGTCAGTCACACTTCTCCACACTGATTGAAATAATGGATTCCTGTCCTAAAAAAAAACCCTCTAAAAAGAGAACAAATAGAGGTGATAACCGCCGACGTCTACAGAGGCTCAGGAGACGAACACGCCAGACGGTAACCAGCATATAAGAGGATGATTGTTCACATTGTGCCAAGAGAGTACACACACACGTGTGTGTGTGTGTGTGTGTGTGTGTGTGTGTGTGTGTGTGTGTGTGCTGGAAGGGGGAGACTGACTTTCAAACAAGACCAGTTACACCAACGTCAAAATAGACTGAATGTGTTCACATATTGTGTAAAAAGAGAAAATCACATTAGGATTAAATCCTGAGCAGAACCGTGAGACGCTCCGAAAAAGTCAAATATCTATAAGATTGTCTGACATCCTTCAATTTTTTTAATTTTTTTTTAAATCTACCAGCCGTCATTGGACGTGGGTTCCTGTAACGCCGCGCTCTTCAAATGGATTTCCTGCTTCACATTATCTCCTCATCAGATGCCTGGCATGTTTTCAGACAGACAATGTCTTTTTCAACCGTTCCTCGTCTTCCAGGGCGGATAAATCCAGACGGGAGGCGTCATGGCTACGGCAGCGTCTCGCTTCTAAAACTGGACACGAACGGAGAAATGTTCCTCGGTTAGTCCTGGCTTGGACAGCAGTCTTTTCTGGGAAATGTTCTTGGTCCACTGCCTCGCCTTGGTTTTCTATTCCCTCGTGTTGTTCTGCTCTCAGCTCCGAGTTTTCAGTCTGTTCTTCAGATGATGCTAAAACGCAACTTGTTGAAAACAGCTCCAGAGGTGAAACTTGTAGAAAACACTAGTGCCTAGTGTCATTTCAGACTGGAAAGAACTCAACATGCAAACTCAGGACAGAATAAAGGAAACGGCGTAATAAGTAGCAGCCCCACAACCAAAAGGCATTTCACAATAAAGCAAAAATCCCAAAGCCTTCTTGTTCTCTTTTGATGCACATAAAAGGCAGAAATGCTGAAAACAATGTAATTAGCAGCCAGGCCTCTAGTGGGCGCTGTTGGTGGTGATTGTAATGAAACTAAACACACAAGCCTACAGAGAACAATACACTGAAAACACTGACAATGGACAGAACAGATATATTCAAATGGACAAGTACCAAGTTCCAGGAGAATCTGGACCAGGACCAGAACCAGGACCAGGACCAGGAGAACACGGACTGGTACCAGAACACACCAGTTGAGAGCCACTGCTCCAGCGTGTCTCTGTCCATCTGTCTCTTTCAATGTTTGGTGTTGATCAGTTGCAAAGCAGCAGAAAGGAACTGACCTATGATGCAGATGTAGAAGGCGGCGACGATGTCCGCCTCCCTGGAGAGCCTGGAGGCGAAGGGGTCGCCGCGGAGGCGGTAATGGGGGACGTACGAGGAGTGCGGCCACGTCGCGTTCTCCATCACTGCCATCAGCGGAGAGCGTCCTGTGAAGTGGAGGAAGAGGCTGAAACAATGGGGCCGCTTCCTCGCATTTAAAGCGGCGGTAAACAGGACACACGGGAGCATTGATCCGGCAGATCAGGAACATGAAAATAATCCCCCCCCTCCCCGCCCTCCCCAGCTACATCTGCGGGGTGCAAATAAGCTCCCGAGCGGGCCGGGACTCAGGAGCAGATGTCTGACATCCACTGATACGGTCAGGCCCGTCTGCGTCTGGGGAAACAAGAAAGCAGCTGAGCAAACCCGGTGTGAGGCGAGACAAGTCCCAGCGTGAAGACACGGAGTCAAAGCTGGAGGAAAGATGTTCAGCAGCCTCACTGTCAGGGTCGCATCGCGCGTTCAACCTGTCGGTGAAGTAAAAACCATCCCAAAAGTAAACACTGCCACAAATGGATGGACGATTCCTGATCAGATTGTGGATATCAGAGTCGGCCAGACCCAGAGGAGGATGCTGGAGTGGGACGCAGCATTCTGGATTTGAGGAATTAAAGGAGCTTTACAGGATTAACAAACTCTTACTCAACTTAAACTGGTTCGTTTCTCTGCCTTCTTTAAAATAATAACAATAACCTGATATATTATCTGTTTCTTTGACATAATTTTCCAAGAAACCTCAAGAGCACCTGACTGTAATTTCACATCAGCATCGTCTTTTTGACCATCTACTAAAAAGGCTTCTCTTAAACCAACATGTTTTCCACATATTTGCAAAGCTGACTGAAAAATCAGCGTATCGGAACAAAGGCAGGAGAAAACATGGAAAACATCAATACTCTGTACACTGAGTTTCTCTCACTGGATTCTAACCATCAAAAGAAAAGTACAAAACTTCCCACTGTTGTTCAAAGTACAGCTGACCTTGTGAGAACAACCTGAAAACCTGCAGAGCCGAGAAATGACGATGGGGGCGGAGCCACGACGGCGTCCTCACCCACACGTGTGAGACAACATCACGGATGATGAAACGCTGCTGAAACGCGTCTGAAGCGGCGATAAGGATGAGCCGGAGGCAGGGCGGTGCTGGAGCTGCCGGCGGCACGGAGACAGAACAACACCGCGCACGTGGGCGGTAATTAAGCCTGCGAGCCGGACACCATCGGTTCTGAGCGCCAACGCTTCAACGTTACCTGAACCTGGGAGCTGAGGCTGACGGATGGGAAAGCAGCGGCCCTGCAGCCCCGGAGGCTCCGCGAGTAAACACAGTGGAAAGGATGATATGAGAAACACTCAAACAGTCACACTGACTTATTCCTCATTACAAAGTCCCATTTTAAAGGAGGAGATAAAGAGGAAATATTATTCCTCCCCTGTCAGAGGCGACGGCCGGAGCATGATGTATTTAACGTGGAACAGTTGGGAACCTTTTACGACAAGAAGAAGGAAAACCTCAACAGAAGTGAAGACGAGTCCAGACAAAATCATTCAGAAAGAGAACGCCGTTTGAGGGAGAACACACAACAACCAACAGCGGCCACTAGTGGCCCAACATGCACACTGCATCATAAACAGACATCGGTTTTTTTAATGGAACGATTTATTAAACTCGAGTCATGATATTGTGGACATGATACGACTTTTATTTGAACAAAAATAATTTTCCAGAAAAATTATGACTGAAACCTTATTATTATCTTATCATTCTGCATTTTCTCTTCTTTAAATTCTGAGGAAGGTACAGTGACTGACTGGAAGGCAAAACGTACAACACATTGCCTTTTCTTTGCAAAAGAATGACTTCTACCTTCTATTGTCTTTTCAAGAATCAGATAAATTGTGTGATGTGTAAAATGAAGCAACTTGGGGCAATTATGAAGGAAGGGAACCAAAAACTGGATTCCACCCTCTGCTGTTTGGATTATGATGCATTTATATTAATTTGTCACATGTTCGTATGGATTTTTCACCACCTGGCGGTGCGTTGTTACATATTTCAAGTCCATTATAGGACAAACACACACTCACACGCACACCGATGGTTTATTTATCAGCCTAATGGCTCTGCGGTTTTACACACACTGCAGACTGGTCACCTCCGAACTGCAGGTTCGGCTTCTGGGCTCGTTCATGATGCTTTTAGGATGAAAGCTGCACTCTGAACACTGAACGGTATTGATCGCCTTACTTCAGGGAGTTGCTTCAGTCCAAACGTCTCCGGGTCTTCATTCAGCCATCGAGTCGTTGAAGTTTTGCTCAGTGAGTTCAACACTCCCATCGGTGAGCGAACTGCCTTTAAATGTTGACTCATGGCTAGAGGAGAGAGTTCCCCGTCTCTGATCAGCTGAGCTGCTGCTGCTGGCTGTTTCTCTAATGAGTGTTTCCACCTGCGTCTCGCCCTGCTTTGATTTTCCTGTTTCATCCCCTGCAGACGGTCCTGCTCTCTGTACTGCGGGACTATCGGGTGTTTGGTTTTACTTCTCCCTCCCGATAAAATCATAAACCTTTATCATGCTCCCTCACAGTAGAGCCAGTGTCAACAGGAAGAAAGGGAAGCACGTCTGACCATGTGTTACGCCAGCTTTTAAAAACACGACGCTCAGATTGTAAAGTTCCCGAGGTGAACGAAGCAATTTCTAATTTAATTTTATGGAGTGCTATTCTGAATCTAAAAACAACACCTGAAATCCCCGAGGCTCGGCTCCACGGATCAACCTACACGTCCAATATACGTCCTGAACTCCGTTTTATTAGAATCCAGCTGTAAGGAGCTTCTCTTTCAGGCAGTTCGACGCTGGTGTGTGAGGATGTGTTAAAAAGCCTCATTGAGATGAGATGTGGTGAAAGTCCATACTGGGAGAACAGAGGGGGCGGCCGGGCGTTTCAGAAATTCATGTTTCTGCAGCTCCGCCATGTGTGAAGAAACCTCCAGAGGAGAAACCCAGCTGTGTGGCGCAGACCTCAGCTCAACTATAAAGTCACACACACACATCTATATATATGACTCCATGAATACAGAATATTGGCAGTTTATGTGGAATATTTGGAGAAATTTATGCTAATATATTAATGGACAAGGCCTGATTTGAATTGCAGCGTCTGAAAATGACTAAACTTGATGATTGAGTCTGAGCTGAACGTTTGTACTATTTGTAATGTTGACAATGACAACAAGGACTTACACCACACACACACACACGCACGCACGCACGCACACACGCACACACACATCGTTTTTATGTTTTGCTTTCAGAAAGACTTTGCATTTGCACGACAACCACTGATAAATGGACCAAAATCTCTCTCTCACACACACACACACACACACGGTTCCTGGTTGTGACCATCGATGTTTGAGACACTCTGAGAAAAGTCACAAACAGAAGATCAGCAGCTTTTATTTCTGTAATTTCCAAATAATTCAAACCTTCTCCCACTTCAACTCTTCGAATTACTCATCAAAATGGATTCATGGATAATTTAACACAATTAGAGTGTGATTATATTCATCTAGAACAAATCCTGTCCAGTTAAATCGCCATCTTCATCAGAATTACTCACACAGAGTCGCTTCATTTGTAAATGTGGGAAAAAAGCTGTGCGTGTTCCAAGAAGGGACACTTCACTGCACTCTTACGCTGTTGGGAAATGATTCCGCAAATCTCTGAGGAGCAAAATATCCCAACAGTCCAAAGTGTTTTTTAATCATGTTTTATAAAAAAGATCAAATATTTACAGTAGTTATATTTGAGGACACATGAGAAAGTAAGAAATGTAAAAAAAGTCTGGCCACTTTTCTGATGAACCTTTTACGATAGACGATAAATTGAACGAAGACAGCAGCAGGAAGATCAGAGGAGAGACTACCAGAGGTCATCTCTCTAAATATATCAACACAAAGTGAAGGGAGGGGTCGCTCTTATGGAGTCAGGTTGGGGACATTCGCTTGGCGAAGGTTTTAACACACACACACAGACACACACATCCTTTCCCTTTTGCGTACTCAGATATGACACTTTGCTGATCACTACAAACGTTCTACACAATGCCTGGACTTTCCTGGCAGTGGACAACCGCAACAAACGAGATGATGACGATGCTTCCGCCACAACTGGATAAATAAAGCACAGCGCAGAGAAAACGGCCTCTGCTGTAATTTAGTCTAATCTCATAAGGCTGCTCGAAACCCTACAATCAAGTTAGCTGTGTGCACGTGTGTGTGTGCGTGCACACACGTGCACGTGCGCGCGTGGGTGAGAGAGAGCAGATGAAACAAGCTAATTTACAGAAGATGAAAATCACACATAACCCGTACATGAAAGCAGAGGATAATTAGCGTCTGGGAAATGTCAGAGCGGTGGAAAACGGCTGAAAAAGGTCAACGCTTATTGTTCTGAGGCGTGAAGACTTCTTCCACCGCCACCCTCGGCTCCCGCGGCGCTCCACTGCTCAGGTCGCACTCCGCCTCCCGCTCACACTCAAAGCCAGAACGTCTGCTGGTCCGAGAGGAGGAGCGCTGGGACCCCCGACTGAACCCCGTCCTCCTGGGCGAGGTCGTGTCAGGGTTGACAGCAATGCAGCTTCACGTCTGCCCATACAGACGTCGCGTGTGTGTGTGTGTGGTTTCGTTACAAAAACATACAAAAACACCCAGTGGCCCTTCACAAAAACTACATCATTTTCAGTGTTTCTGCCGTTTCCGTGGAAACAGGCATCGTTTCAAAAGGATCCATTTTCATTTAACAGATTTATGCTAACAGAAATCACTTCCTGCAGTCAGAACAGTGTGTGTTTGGCCTCCGATTGGTTAGAACTCTCAGCATTCACTGATTTGATTCATTAATGTCGATGTTTACTTTGCAGCATGAGAACTGACGAGCCAATCAGAATTCAGGAGGTCATCACCAGGCAAAGAAAACAATAAATTACATCGAAATTATGCAACATTGAACAACACTATGGATGGGTTTCACTGAACAGAGCAGTCTTACACGCCACTGGCATTCCCGGGCTGCTCTAAAGGAAAACAGTTTGTTTTCCGTCTTGTGCAGGAATCACTACCCCACTGGATGAAGGCATGACTCGGTTCCTCCTGGAGATTCTCACAGAAAACAAGAGCACTCTCTGATTTTGCATTAACCTGGAAGAACCGACGTCTAAGAGCTCTCAATGCAACAAATCCAGCAGACCGTTCAGTGGGAGAGAGAACCAGGAGCAGCTCAGCTTCACCACATTCAGGCAGCAGAATCACTTCCATCCCGCCCTGCTCTTTCATTCTGATCGATCGTCTATCGAGACTAAATATCACGTTGATTAAAGCACATTTCATAACCAAACTTTTTACTGAGTGGGAGTGTAATGAAACATTTGGTCAAGGCTGCATTAGTCCTGCTACTCACAAGTGTGGTGAGTTTGATAATTAAATCTTTGAGAGGACAAGAACGCTCCAGGAAAAAACATCTTCAGCCTGCAGGTATTGCGTTTCTCCCATGACCGAGTGTCTCGGAGAAAGAACGAACCGGAGAGTCACTAAATCAGAGGCGTAGCCACATTAATGAGAGCTGCGCGGTGTGTGTTAATCAGGTTCTGAAGCGCTGCAGGTCATAAACGGAGCCCAGCGTCTCCCTGAGCGCTGAGTCAGGTAGAGGGTAAAGCCCACCTGATGCCTCACGACCAAAGCTTTCAGGGGAAGAAACATGGAGAGGATGATGAACGCTTGATGGTTCACAACCTGATCCATTCGACCACTGTAGGGAAGAAAGATGTTGAGGAGACGCTTCAACATGTGGGGAGGTGGAGGATCAACCCTGCGAGCCACAGTTCCACCAACAGTATTTCAGCTGTGCTGCGCCGCCTGGACCACAGTCTCACCGGATCGACCATCCATCATTTTAAGTGCCGGGTTTTATTCCCGAAGCAGCAGGTCTCAGCTGCTGCTTCGTCACCACGGCGAAAACGTAGACTCGGTCAAAGTTCCTCTCTTATTACTGAAACAGAAATCCCACTGTCCTGCTTGAAAGGTGACAGGAAGCAGGAGCAATATCCAGAAGGTAACACGTGTGAGAGAACAGCTGTACGGAGAACGATTTCCAACCGTCTGGACGGCGCCGTCCGGCCTGGACCTGACCGGACGTGCTCGCCGCTCGGAGGACGAACCAAACTGAGCCTCACTCAGCTCAAAGCTCCGGTCGGCCCTCGCCGGCGTTTATCCGGCCGGCCGGCGTTCATTTTGTTGTTACAAATTGTTTTGCTTGTGAGGCTGCGAGCCTGTTAATCTGCTCACAGCGTGATAATGGAAGACTAATTGAATTACTGCGGCTCCGATCAACGTCTGGCTCTTTAACTGCAAACCGCTCCTCTGTAGCGACTGTCGTATCTTTCAAACACGGTTTCTGTTCGGAGTGGAGAATACCCTCCATGCTAAACTCTCTTCCTCATCATACTGTTTTATTGCAGAAAAAAAACGTGTTTCATTGCTGAACACTCCGCATTTAGTAGATATGAAGCCGCTGCAAATGAAAGTCGGAGCTAATTATGTTGTTTTGTTTACGAGGATGTGAAGTCGTTAATTGGAACAATACGAACACAGTGAAATGTAAATGGAACTCCTGAGTCTCTGCTTCCAGAGAGGGGGGGGGGGGGGGGGGGGGGGGGGGGGGCTTCGTCCGAGTGCGGAAACTATTTATAATTGAGGAATTGATTGGATGTCAGTGGCGGCAGATCGTCAATGATTCTGCTCAGCTGCACTGTCACCAGTCATTATCTCCGAGCGGCGCCATTGACTGTTTTAAATGTCACAATTACTGCTAAAATACTACAATTAGGGCTGCTTTCACTTCGATAAATCCACACATACATGGTGATGTGACACTATTTCCACTGCATTTCAAAATATCCACTGAGCGTCAAGGTGAAGAGGAAAACCGTGTGAGGCACTTTGTGACGCCGCCGCCGCCGCCGCCACCACTACTCTCAACGGATCACATAAAACAGGATTCACGGCTTGAAAAGGGCAGCGTCTTCATCCTGGAGATGAGTTTGCTGATTTGATGTAAAGCACCATGAGGCTAATTAGCTCCATTACGGCGATGGGCCTGCAGCTCCTGTTGACCAGCCTTTCATCTGCGGCGAACATCTGGGCCATTGTTAAATGGAGCTTAATGTGGGAGTTCATATTTTTCATATTAAACAGGGTCGGCGGGGTCAGTGCCTCCTGCTCTCGGGACGCTACGCCTGGACGATTTCCAGCGAGACGCTTCAAACGGCTGCTGTTGCCCGGCGGTGAGGAGGTCGAAATAATCCACCATCAGAGCATCATATGGAGGAAAAAATCTTTCTATGTTTCACAAGAACTTTTTAGGGCTGCAGCCATTAGTCGACAGATTGTGTTATTATTGTTGTGATAAAGAATCAGTCTTCGGCCGCTTGGTGCTCATCTGTCACTGCAGGAAGTGAAGAGAGCAGCATCGCTCGCTGTTTACCCTCCGCACGGAGACAGAGAAGAAGAACTCATGAAATATGGCGGAACTAACAGACGTGAAGCTCAAATTCAACTGTAACGGCAATGAAAGATACGCAGTGAGTCTGTTTTCTCTGCTTTCTGCAGTCGACATGCTGAGGAAGTGGAGGACGAACACTGAAAAGGTCAAGGACTCAAAGAGCTGCATCGGGTTAAGACCACAGCAGAGGACAGGATGGAGGGAAACTACGACTCAGTCTCCACCGTTTGGGAATATTTCATTGAAAATAAAGCAACAAAACACGTTCAATACAAACTGTGTGAAGCTCAGTTCTCCTTCCACAAAACCATCACAGCCATGCAGGAACACCTTACACACCAACAGCTGTAGGTGCTCAAAGATAAAGAAGATAATCACGACTAGTAGATCGATCAAAAAAGTTATCAACTAGTCCACAACAAAGATAATCATGACTTCTTGATGTGTTTTTGAAAAAGAAGGCAGAGCGCCTCTCTCTCTTTACTCAGAACACCCTGACATCCTGTTACTTCGCCACAGAATGAAGAATTTTCTACTGATCAGGTGAAGAATTGCATACTTTAGAAAACCTCAGCTGCTCACACTCTCTTTTTTAAAGTGTATTTTCTTGCCGTGCTGGTAAGACATTGATCCGTCCACTTCCCGTTATTGATGGAAACAACATGCTTGACACTTAATTGCTGTTTCTATCAGGGATACACTGAATCATTTAGATGTTTGGCAGTTTGCTTCATCAATAACTGATTAGCAAGTTATAGCAAATATCAATGATGGCGATTGACTGTTTTCAGAAGCAGTCCCCTATTGGCTCATCGGACGTTTCCCAGAGGGCAGATCCAGGTCAGTGGAACAAACGGGGCGGATTACATGTTGCTTCTTCAGTCTCTGTCTTCAGACTCACGCCACGATCTGATGGCGTCTCGGATGCGTTCAGACAGGAAACACCTCCGTGCATCGCTTTCCCTTCAGGCAGCGGCTCAAGCTGCTTTCAGCGGGAAACTAAAACTCTCGGTACGGCATCGTGTCACAAGAAGACACGGAGTGGGAGAATCTGCCCTTTTCTTCAAGAAAACCTGAGTGTTTTTAATGGTGTGAAAAGTGAGGCTGTACAACATATCACAGATTTATCGATATCTCACTGTTCATATCACAAAACAGTAACTGAAGTGGGATCAACTGGGTTTCCATGTACTGCGCATTCAGGTTCTAAAAATCTGAACATGAAAAAGTGCGATCAATTAAGTCTAATCCACAAAAAGTGATTACAATTTATCACATTTTTTCCAACATGCATTTGCCTAACTATAGAATTTTAATCACCAACCCTATTAATCTCACACATGCCCATCACAATCTCCAATATATAAAAATTCCCAACAACAAAAGAGTCTGGAAACTGCCCGTCTCCTGAAAAGCTGTGGCTGAAAACTGACAGAAAGGCACAGCTACGTCTAATCTGGTGTCAGTTAGCTGAAGGAAGTTGTTGAAAAGAGAAAGAGCAACAAAGACACTGGTGTCATCTGCATACGTGTTTATATGGATCAAAATTTAAATCTTTATCCAGCACTCAAAAACACTCCCAGGGTTTTACCTGACATTGCTCAGCTCCACTTTAATGACTGATACAGTAGTGGCAAACATAAGGCCTGAGGGCTAAAACTGGCAACCACGAAGCTTCAGTTCGGCCCAGAAAGCCGTAGTAATTATTTGGTTTTGTAAAAATATAAATGCCATAAAAAAAACGCCATAAAAAGCAAAAATGATCTTCTTCTATAATTCTATTCAGATTATTAATCATCAATAGGCTGGTATTCATGTGACTGACATGTCAGTAAATTGGATTAAAGGCTTCAGCTTCGTGTGCAGCGTGGAATCCTGCTCAGAACGGACGGGCAGCTCGTCACACGCCACACATCACTCCTCCGGAGAATTCAGTCGCACGCGGCCAAATGTCAGTTGATTTCACCGCCGAGGGCTGAAGGGCGATCGCAGCAAATCCACGAGTCATTTCTACAGCAACGCCCGCCGACCCCAACATCAGGTCCAAGACATTTCTGCGCTGACATTTCCATCGATCGTCTCTTCCTTCCATCTCAGAAAACTTTCCCTTCTTTCCCCGACTTCTATCGAGCTGTTGACCACAAACCAAATCTACCTTTCTCCACTATAAATCACGGTTTGCTGTCATCGCCGATGGAAAACAACCCACCGCACTGGAGATACATTACTTTTCTAGTATGAATAATGACATTGGACATGCACAAATTCAAGCCATAAATCCTCATCTCTCCAGCATAAAAGCTGAGAATTACAGCTGTTGGCACCTCCAGCGCTGGATTCAACAAGCATGCAGAAAAGATTTAATACTGGATTCAAAACAAAGCCCCGTGTTTCCAGCTTAAAATTGGTCCGCACATCAATAGCTTCTATTCCTGAACTCTCCATTTATCAGGGATCAGACCTGGGTTCGAGCGTTTCTCTCACGCTGACAGCAGCGGAGCTGAACTCACTCCTCCTGTCCCTCTCTGGCTTGTTTTAATACATAAAAGTACAAAACCTCCAGGAGTTTTTAAGCAGTTTTTACAACACATGCATGTAGTTTATGTACCGAGATGAAAACATAAAATCCCCCTCTTGGTTACTGATGACTTATTGATGGCTGATAATGAAGCAGATCATCCAGATCAAAGAAAACCATCCGACCGCTGGAGCATCGGCTCACATGGAAGATGAGAGACTGAAGCCGAAGCAGTTCCTTCGACGGATCTTCACCAAACAGAGCAGCCCGACAGGCCAAGTGTTTCTGAAAAAACAGCAACGTGGAGCCGTCCCTTGACAGCCGCTTCACACGTCGCTCTTGCTCTCAGAAAGGAATCGACTCGACTGTTTTCAGTAACAGACTCTCAGGAGTCGATCTGACGCTGAGCTGAAGACAAACAGTCGGCCGCGGTGAGAGAAACCGCCTCGCAGGCGGTGGAACGGCGTGATAGCCACTCAATCGGCATTCTCAGTCACTCAGCTGGTGTGTATCCAGCGCGGGGGAAACACTCCATCCTGCAGCGCCGGGCGAAAAGCTTCATTTTTATTGAAATATCTATTTTCTGTCAAAGTTGAACCAGTCAGATGAAGCACTGTCGTCTGGTTGTTGTAGCAGAGGCTGCAGTGACGACGGCGAGACAAGACGAGATGAAGACTCAAACATTCACGTCACGCACAGGAAGTGTGTGGAAGAGCAGCGGAGGTGAAGAAGAACAGAGGTCATCCGAGAGATGGATACAGGAGGAAAAGAGGAGCTGCGACGTCTATGTTCCAGACCCCGACGAGCCCAAACAGCTCGCTGGATTATCAGGGACCGTCTGAGTCAAGAACTGGCAGGATTTAGACATTTCAGTTTCAGGAAAGTTTCATGTTTACACAGCAACGTTTTGAAAATGATGTTTATTTACATGGAAATGGCCACTAGTGGGTGCTGGTGCTTTTGTAATGAAGCCACACACACACACACACACACAGAAAAATATGCTACAATCATTAAAGGTACAATAAAGTAAGAAATTTCCTTCAAACAATCTATTGTCTCCATGAATCAGTGTCTCGGTAAAGTTTTTTTCTGTCACAATGAGCGTTTCGGGACGGAACAACTCTGGTGGGCGGGGCTAGACGTCACACTTCCTGGTCTAGCCCCGCCCACCAACGTTGTTCCCGAACTCTCATTTTGAAAGGAAATCAAATGTTACCAAGACATTTATTGATGGAAACGACAGATTGTTTAAAGGGAAAGTATCTTTAATGACAGGTGATACAGGGGAAGGATTTTAACTATTTTTAGAGTAAATTTCTTACTTATTGTTCCTTTAATGTGAAGTAGCATCATCTGTCAGAGACAGGCATTTCAGAACAGGGTGCGTTTCCTTCCCGTTTCCATGGAGACGGAGCCAGAGCGTTTTCCAAAAGGGGTTTAATGATCAATCCGCACACAGAAAGAAGACAGTCCAGTCGTTTCAGGCAGTTCCTTCTCATGTTAACACAAACCCTGATCTGAACGCTCCTGTTTGAACGTCTCAGTCATGGAATAGATTAATGGAGAAAAACACACAAATTGAAAGCACAGTCTGTCTGTTTTCACACCTGTTCAACTGAAGGTCCTGGATGCTTTATTGTTGCGCTAGACGGGATGCAGACGATCACATTCCTGGGATTTACCTCAGAATTCATCAGAACATCAGCAGAAGCAGAAACAGAAACAAGAAACTTTCTACTGCTGTGCTCTTGCCAGGCGGCACGTATTGATCCAGGACGGCTGTATCTGCGCGCTGGGGCCAGGGAAGCATGAGCAGCGCGCTGAATCACGCCCGCTTTATCTTTTTTTATCGCGGTGGAACCATAAATTCCGACCGTCGCGCCTCCTGGAATCTGGTTCATCTCTCGATCTGACTCCGGGTTCACACACAATCCATACATCTCCAGGCTGCAGCAGAAAACACCACATGACACGCCGCCTTGCTCTGAGCAGCGGCGGACTCATCCCGGCAACCTTCACCACCCAGACATTGCATTTTATTCAACTATGCCCTGTTTTTCTTACAGTTTTCACCATTTTTTCCCACTTTTCAGATGTTTCTCCCAATACAAATCCAGCAAAACCAACGACAGCAGGCGCTCAGACAGAAAGTCCAGGTTCTTAACAGGATTTGGTTTTTATCTCAGACATTTTTCCTTCCTAATTCCAACAGGAAGCAGCCGTCTGAAGCCGTCTGACGGAGCCACAGCAGTCAAGGGAAATATCTAGAGGAGCTGCTTTTACACGGACATGACCCGAAGCCCCCACCGCCCCCGTATCAGAGGCGTCACTGTACACACACACATCATATTTCACATGTCCGGGGTGTGTGTGGACACGCCGACAGAGCGTGGCGGTAAATCCAGTGGAAGCAATCATCATAAAACTGAAGCGAGTGGAAGCAGGTGAATAACCGTTACATGATCATTTCCACTGCAGCCGTTTTCCTTCAATAATCCACATTTTTACCCACAAGCCACCACAGTCACAGCACACTATACGTGAAATATAAATTCTTTGTGTCATTCTGTACGGCTGCTGAGTATTTCACACATTTATTGCAATATCAAGTTGCATAATACTGCATGTTGCCTGTTGTCAGAGCGAGCTGGAAAAGGGAAAAGCTGTGAATAGAGAGAACCGAGGGAAAACATCAGCTTAAAGGGGCGCGGGGGGAATTTCAGCGATGCCTCTGTGGGGCACCGGGTGGCAGTGTGGAGACGCTTTCATGCAGATTTGCTTTAGTAAATTTGGGTTTGGCAACAACAACAAAAAAAAGATATAAAGATGAAAAGGAGCGACTTCAAACTCAGCTTTCTGAAAAAGCTCTGACTCCGTAGAAACGTTGGAAAATACAACTGAAAGTGTGTGTGTGTGTGCAGTGTTTTCCTCCAGACTGTCAGAGATGGTTCCATGTTTCGGTACCTGAACGCGTCCTGGTGACTGAGGCAGTGGAAGAATTGGGGATTTTCCATGCCGGACGTGAATGCAGCATTGCAGCCAGAAGAGCGTACTGAGTGGTGGGGCAAGGGTCCTTGGGGGCTCCAAGCAAGAAAGTCATCGGGCCTCCACCCCACCCCATGCGTGCACACTGAAAAAAATAGCTTTTTTGCACACAATTTGCACCTATAGGGCCCCCTAAAAGCCGGGGCCCCAGGAAAATGCCTGGTTTGCCTGTTGGCACGCCCCGCCTCTGAGCATACTGACGTCGGCAGCTAGCAGGTCGACAAAGCGAAGCGCTTCTCCAGGCTGAGGAGTGACCCGCCTCAGATCCACTGAGCTTCCGCTCCTGCATTAACGGCGCCGTTAGCTCTGGAAACGCCGCGGTTTCAGAGGATCACGGTTAAACGTTAACTGAACAGATCATCCAAATGCATATATTCAAGTTGAAAAGCTAACACTGCATGAAAGAGATGATTCTGACCCTTTGATCAGACAGAATGTGACTGATCAGATCTCAGTCAAATGAACCTCATCGTCCTTTTGAAGTGAAATGAAAAAAATCATCCAAGTTTCAACACTTCGCCGAAAACGGGAAGGCGTGTTTCTTTCTGGCTGCAGCAGATAAAAGCCTCCGAAACCTTGAGAGGAGCAGATTGTGAAAGGAGCTGACTTTAATAAAGACGATCATGTCTCAAAGAAGAGACACAAAGACGAGCGAAGTAACGACAGCGAGCTGACTCATCTGGAAACGGCGAGTTCAGAGTGAATGAACATCTCTGTGCTCATTATCAGTTCATATATATTCATTGATTCTTTATGCAAACAATGTGATCGGGTCACATTTTCCCATCAGTAACAATATAAACCTCACAAAGCTAAATTCTCTGGTCCACGACTCATCAAACTGAGTCTTTATGTCATTAATAACAGGCGCTAAAATCACACAGAAGGTCACAAACTTCATGTCTGAATCAAGCCAGGGGAGCTTCACTCGATCTAAAACCCTAAAAAAAAAAAAAAAAACGCAGAATCAGGAATCTTCTGGTTTACGTTTCAAGTTAAAAAGCTTCGTATTAGTTTTTGCTTTTCAGAAAAGTTGCATTGATATTACAGCTACTGTCAACTCTAAAAGAGCACGGAGAGTCTTGAAAGGCAGACTTTGAGGAGGTGAAGGGGTGATGCTGGCCTGAAGTCTGACCTGAGCTGGGTTCAGATGGACGGTGAGGAGAGTCCAGCTTCTGAAGAGAAAATAACATCTTCTGTTTTCAACCCTTGATAGAACACTAAACTCAAGACTTTATATTGAGTTTTCTTCTAATTTTATGTGCAGTTAAAGGTTAAAATCCCTCCTCTTTATGCTTGGTGACATTTTACAAACAGAATCGATAAAAGTATTTAGTAAACTGAATAAAAACAGTAAAAATCATGTACTAAAAAAGACTAACTTAGTGAAACCCAAACTGAATGTCAAACCAACGTTTTCATGATCACCTTCTTCTTAAAGAAACAAGAAAAGAAACAGAAATGACCGTATATGGTATCGTCCTATTCCTGCAGAAGACTGAAACGAGGGACCGATACCGATACCGATACCGGTACCGGTACCTGGACCAGGCGTCTGGTCCCACACTGTCAGAGTCCCTCCGTCCTGCAGTGTGTGTCGTGCAGCTGAACACACACCACTGCTGCGGGATTCACGCTCAGCAGATATACTCCTAGTTTTCTACGTCTATATTCATGAGTGTGACATTGTTGCGATGAAGATTTAAGTTGCTTTTTTTTCTCTTAGTTTTCTGGTGTTTGCAGTTCTCATTAGCAGCATTTTAGCAAACACGAGGTTTTCTTTTTCTTCATTTTGCATGGTTCAGGGACAGCTCAGAGTTTGTTATTCTGTGTTTTGGGTTTACTTTACGCGCTCAGACTGAAACCATCACATCAGAGCTGCACGGCACAGCTCAGCTGGAAATAAGGATCATTTGTTGCGTTCTGATCCCGGAGAGCTGCGCTCCTCCTCGTGATTGAAACTCTTGGTTTTTACGGTCAGACAGACTCGTGCACGCTGCAGATGTTGCTCCCAGTGCAGGAGTTATGAAACGTTCTGTTTATC
This sequence comes from Salarias fasciatus, assembly GCF_902148845.1. Classification (NCBI taxonomy): domain Eukaryota; kingdom Metazoa; phylum Chordata; class Actinopteri; order Blenniiformes; family Blenniidae; genus Salarias; species Salarias fasciatus. The sequence continues at coordinate 24,510,952 of NC_043759.1, forward strand.
AGCAGGGGTTAGATACACAACAACACTCTGGAGGATTAAAGAATGTTAAGATTTCCTCCGGTCTGTGAACGCATCAAGTGCATCTCCTCATGATATTTGATGTCTTCGTGCAGATTTATTGTCCATAAACTGGTGCTTTTCTCTTATTTAACCCAATTTAAACTGAAACAACAGTTTTATTTAGTCATGTCTGCACTTGTCTTTATTGTTACTCTTTTTTTCTTTCACATTTTTGGATTCCCATCCTTGTGGTTTCTGTCCTGTTGACAGTAGTTATGAAGTAACATTGATTTAGTGAAGTGAAATATACCAGTTTTCCATATAACTGAGGGCTGTGGGGCTGAAAATGTTTGCATGCAGAGCATGAAGCCACACTGCAGAGAAACATCATTTACAGTCACTCCTTCACAATAATCTGCAAATGTGCTGACGGTGAATTTAAAATGCAGCGTGCAGGCCTGCTCGATGATTTCATTGAACTCTGTGTGAAGAGGTGAAGTCTGAGTTTCTTTTATGCTTCTGCCTGAACTAAATATGATCCATTAATGCCAGCGCCATGACGTGTGAAACACTGAGATAAGATCATCATTACTGTGTGGATTAATTAATTCACACAAACTGTAGTTAAACTTGAACATATGAGAAACTGGAAGGAAAAACATCTGAAATAAAATCTTAAAGCAGCCTGGATCGACTGTCTCCACTTTGTTTGTGCTCATAAAACTGTGCAGTTAATGATGTGAGGGGAAAACCCGGTGGAAATGCTGAACTCTAACTTGAGAGCGGAGGAATAAGTCACCAGCTGCGGAGGAGGATCGCTCACCTTTTCACCGCTCCGCAGTCATTCCGAGGCGAGTTTAAATTCCCACTGATAATCTGTCCCACGGAAAAGTCAAAAGAGAGCAGAGGAGGAGGAGAGGAAAGGCTCCGGCTTCCTCTGAGAGACGCTGCTGCGCTCCTCACGCGCACCGAGACGCACAGCCAGACCCAGAGAGCTTCATCCACAGCCTCATCCTCATCCTCATCCTCAGCCGCTGTCAAGCCTCGGCCGCAGGCACCGCGGCTTCCGGCCGGACTCTTCACAATAAAAGCTGCAACCTGCACGCAACCTGGAAAAACAGCGCATGAGATCACATCTACACAGACTTCCTCAACCAGAGGTGTGAAACATAAGGCCTGTGGACCAAAGGTGGGCCACAAGAGGCTTCAATCCGGTCCAGATAGTGATGCTGCAGTGAAAGATAACCAGACCAAACTACCTGGTGTAGTCCAGGGTACAGAAGGGCGCATGGGGTGTGTATGTATACGTCTTGCTCGAGGACACTTTGGCAGGATGTGGAATAGAACCTGCAACCGTCAAAAACCGCCGTGGTCCTTATTTACCTGTTAAGACGACTCTGGACCTTTTTCAGAGACCCGGGTTACCATGACGACCGTCTCCTCACGGCAGGTTTGACAGGTTGAAAATTGAGTCGGATATTAAGTTCCAGGCGTGAAGCACTCCGGAACAGGTTTTTTTTTTTTTTTTTTTTTGATGAACTGGACTGAAAATGCTGAAATGAGGTGACACGGGTTCAAGACTCCGGTCAGAACCAGTTCTGTTCAGGACGAGAAGCAGACGTGACCCGGACCAGACGGCTGACACCAGCCTGGCTTTAGACCGGCCCGGGTGGCTGGTAGAGAATCAGACTCCGTCTGACCACAAACCCCTCAGAAACATGAGCACTGCAACCAGAATCCAGCCAAGGCTCATCCTGAGGGGCCATCGGGACTTTGGTTTTGGCCCCTGCGTCTCCTCCAGTCTCTTCTCTAGTGGATTTCTGAGATTTATTCATGCGGTTGTTCAACCTCTCCTTCACAGGATCAGCATTTAATGAGCGCAATAAACATACAAATGTCTCCAGAGCGATTAATGATGAGCAATTACGTCTCCAGTATCATCTTTTCTCCATTAGCATACCTGAGAGGGAGAAACACGTCACGTTTATTCAGTTCAGATCCATTCAACGTCTGCTGACACTCTCTGAAATGAAAATCTGCTTTCTCTCAAAACATCAACTCACATGACTTATTTCATCAGAGTTTTTGGGGGGGATGATTTTCTTAAAAATCAGATGTCACGATTGTTTCCATGATGAGATTTCTCAAGTTCCTGGAAAGTTTCATAGAGATCTGTAGAAATCGAAACATTAGTGAGGTTGGGCTCATTCTTTCAAATTTGAGAGTTCTTCTGTGGAGGACAAACAGATAAATAATCAAAAAACCCAGAAAGCATGTGGTTTATTTTACATTAGGTTCAGTCATTTAAATCATACCTCCTTCAGCTGATTACAATCTGTCTATTTTTTATTATTATTTTTATTTTAACATTTAAAAAAATACTGTAGAAAAAAGCCAACTGGAGGAGTTTGAACTTTATTTTGTAGAGTAGCAGGACCACTTCCTGTCTGATCTGCCTGAGTGGGTTTGACCACATAGTGTGTGTGCGTGTGTGCGCACTGTGAAGGCTGCAGCTGCTCAGGATGAGAGAACTTTGTTAGGAACATCAGAACACCAGACAGGAATCTTGACACTTCAAACTGCTGCGTTTACAAACACAATGAAGAAAAAACCAAAAATAACTCATTACTGTCAACTTTGTCTCCTTCAGTTTTTAACATTTAAAAAAAAAGACTCATGATGAAATCAAGGATCAAAATGTCCTTTGCTCAGCCGTCTCAGCAGAGGTTTCCCGGTCTGTTCAGATGAGTTCGGCGCTTCATAACCTGAGCTTTTCAGACCTAATGGACAGGAGCAGCTCCTTCAGCCTGCTGTGAGAGATGCAGGGCGATAAAAGCAGCAGCAGTCTGCACGCTTTCAGGAGAAATGAATCCCAGGTGGCTCAGGAGTCGGAGTGGTGTTATATGTTCTCCTCACAGGTCTGAAGAGTTCAGACAAAAGAGAGGCCGGCCTGGGACCGCAGGAAGACACTGGGAACGCCAGTCAACACTCTGAATCGGCCTGAACACTCAACGCCCCCCACTCTGCAAACCCTGCAGTGCTTATGAAAAGAAACAGCCAGAGGTCAAAGTTCAGCAAAAGAGGCAAAGGTGAGCAGGCATGTATTACGGAGCAGCGTCTTCTTCGTGAGAAGCTTCATCAGCGTCACGCAGCGTTTCCAGAGTCACGGAGCAGCACAGACCATGAGAGTGGAAGCTGCAGAACATAACATGCAGGTCATAAGAATGAAGACGTGTGGCGGGCAGAGGTCAACTCACCAGAGGTCAAACTGAAACCATGTGAGAATGGCAGCTTAGCAGTAATCCGTCATATTTTTCTGTATTGATAATTATTTAACACGTAGTTTATATGCATTGGTAGGTTCTGGGCACTGAACAACTTGAACTTGTCTTTTCATCATTTTATTCTGTGTCTTTGGATGTAGAGGTCATTTTATTTATGTTTTGGGATGAATGTAAAGCACTTTAAGAACCTTAAACTTACCAAATACACATTTATGACTGACTGAGTGATGGACTGTTGGTTGGGTGGTTGGTTGACTGACTGACTGACTGGTTGGTTGGTTGCTTGGTTGTGGTTTTTGTTCTGTCTCCCTTCTGCTTCAGTGGGCGGCGCTGGGCCTTTGTTTATGGAAGTCGGTACTGGCTGATCACTGGAGTTCTTTCAGCTGTGACATCGGGTGGAGATCACTTCCTGATGATGGACCTCAGAATCTTCTTTGATCACATAAATTCTCTTCTCAAACTTATCATCTTCTGTGTTGCAATCCACTACTGAGCCTCAGAACTGAGCCGTATCAAACATAATCAAACCACCAAGAAAGTTGATTTCTGAGGGAGTCAAGCAGGTTTTCTACTCAAGAGAGTGTGAAAATTGGAATTACATTCCAAACACAATGACGAGGTGTTGACTACAGTTTCATTTTGGGCTTTTGGTTTAACAGTCTGAAAAGCCCACTGCAATCTCTCAGGCAGCACTTGTGTGTCAGACCACACACATGCCTAGAGACTACAGAGTACCAGATCTACGGATGTGGCCTGTCTGGTCTTTGGTCCGTACACTCTGGGCTTGTTTGAGGTGGGCATTGGGGTTGGAGGGGGCGCACCTCTGCTTTCTGGTGGTGAAGTTTTTGTCCTGCAGTTCGCCGGAGCAGTTCAGGGTAGTTTGGATGCAGAACTGCACCTCCACGTCTGGGATGGACGGATGGATGGATGGATGGACGGATGGATGGACGGATGAGAACAAAATGCTTTGTTGGTAGAAGTTATTCTTTCTTTTAAGCTCCAACTTATTTGATCAAGAAAAACCGTTACCTTGATCCTTCATCTTTTGTGGGAACACGAGTTCTCAGAGAACACGTGAGAAATCCGCCATGTCTGTTACAACAGGCACCAAGCTGTGCGTCAAGAATGTAATCACTACAGCTTGGCCGACTGTGCAGACCTGCAATTACCACGATAAAAGAAGTCCCTTCAATGACAGGCTGGGATGTCCTTCCCCTGGACTGTGGCACGTACATCGCTGTCCTCTTTCTCTGGCTCTGAGTGAAGTTTTTCACTCCAGCTTCTTTGTTCCTTCCCAGCTTACTGCCTTCATGCCCAAACCAGGTTGGGGGGCCCGACCCCCATGGACGAGGGAGTCCATTTTGATTTTAATGGATATAACATTTTGATAAATGTGTTAAAAATAGATGAGTTAGCATTTAATTTGTTTATGCCATACTCAGCTTTAGTGTTTGCATTATTGTTAGAAGTGTATTTTTTATTTTAAAAAAAATCAAAAAATTATTTATTTTCCTGCACAGTGGGTGACAACTTTTTTTTATTTTTCTCTACATCAATACAATAGTGAGTAGGATTACTATTGCAACAACACATCATCAGTAGGGTAAAACTAACCTGTCTCACGATGGTCTAAACTCAGCTCACGTTCTCTACTAGTGGGTGAACAATCCAACACTCAGTGAATTCTGCTTCACGATGATAGGAAGAGCCGACATCGAAGGATCAAAAAGCGAGGTCGCTATGAACGCTTGGCCGCCACAAGCCAGTTAATTTTCCTCCAACACAGACAAAAAGTCATTTATATATTTGCAGGAATGTAACAATATTGGAACATCTAGAGATGTAGTAATCTTCATAAAATAATACCTTCTGAGGGTGAGGCACATCAAATTTACATATTTATAGTGTACTGACTGATGTTTGGGATTTTTGGATGTACCACTGGGATTTTTCCACACTGTGTGCCAGCAAATCTCTCCATCATTTATCCCATTCACATCTCTATTCCAAATAGCTTCTACTGGTGAAGGTGTATAAGGCAGGAAAGAAGGAAGAATCTGGAAGATCAAATTCAACTTGTAGATTGTTAAAGGCTCCGAAGCCTTTTTCAGTGCTTTGTTACAGTACGATCAGATGTGGGTGGAAATGAAATAGCAGAGTCTAAGTGTAAATTATTTTTGTACAGTTAAACATTTCAACTCTGCGATATCTAAAGCTTTTAACTACTGGCAAATGAGAAGGGAGAGCAGCCTGGAATGCAGCTGTGTTAAAATGTGTCAGTGCAGACTGCCCAGTTAATTTTACATCCAGGGAGCGAGCTTAATGAGGGAAGCAAATGAGGCTTTGAGGAAGCACCACTGCCAATGTATAGAAGAATGTCATCAGCATATGAGGATATACGAAGCTCCATGTTACAAAAAGTGATGGATGCACTGATGGAGTTGTATTATTTTCTGCCCCAATGGCTTGAGGGAAAACACAAACAGCAGGGGTGAAGGAGGGGGGCAGCCCTGGAGAGGACCCCTCGATACTGGGAGCTGGTGAGAGCAGATATTGCCTGTGCAGACAATTGCATGCATATTTGCATTAAAAAAAAAAAAAAAAAATCATATTGATAAAATGCAAGTCTGGCCCAAATGTACCCGACGTGGTCCAGAGGTAATCCCACTCTAACCGGTACGATGTTTTCAGTGTCTAGTGAGAGATCTGCATAACGGGAATCAACACTACAGGCAGAGTGAATGATGCCGCAAGTGATCAGTTTGATCATTATGTAACACACATCCGCAAACAGGTTTTAAGCACTTTAGCATATACGTAGTTTAGCATCCCCACTCAGGAGAGAGAGTCCAGTAATTACCACGTTCAGTCAGGCTGTCATTCGGTTTGGACAGGACTGTAATTATAGCTGTGCTAGAGCTGTAATTAAATGCACCCTTATCAATGGCTGTATTAATCATATCCAATAGTCAGAATGTAAGGTACAGCTCGATTGGAATTTCACCAGACCCTGGGGACTTTCTCTTTTCCATATTAACAAGAGCCTTTCTTAACTCTTCTGAAGTGATGTTGGTACTGAATGACTAATTCATTAAGAGGGAAGGCAGACCGAGTTCCTGGAAAAAATCTGCACAGTCACCCTTATCAAGGGAAATTTCAGAATTGTAAAGAGACGAGTGTAGAGTAAATTCAGAATTACTATGGAATGAAATGCTTAGAGTGCAGAGAAGTGTTTTAATGGCTGTGATATTTGAGTGTTTCCATGGATTTTCAGTCTTAAAGCTAAAAGGTGACTTGGTCTTGTGTCATTGAAATAATATGTTCTTCTGGTTCTGTGCATCAGGAACTCTGCCCTGCGTCTTAAAGAGTTCAACTCAATTCTTGCCACAGCTGAACACGCCCAGCAATGCGTCAGAGTGTGTAGCTTGTTTGTTGTGCCTCGAGGTGTGTAAGATTATTCTCCTGTTTGGTGGGATGAGGTGGGATGAAAATGACATTGAGGAGTCCTTAATACAGCCTTTTTTTAAGCCCCATAAAAACCTAGAATCATCTACCGAGCCTGCAATAAAATCTAGAAAGGTTTTTAACTTTAAAAATACAAAGTATAAAAGTCTCCATTTTTTAAGGAGCAATTTTGAACCACAATGAGCAGCTGAGAGCACCGCGGCCGGTGGCAGACGTTGGGTTGTATGAGTTCATCTTGTGTTTGAGCACTGATGTGGCATCACTAGCAGATCCTGGCAGAGTTCTGGTAGTGCTGGCAGAGGGATGCCGTACATTACAAGGAGACGTGTTCTCCTATCGGTCTGGTCTTGTTTCCATCTCACTGTGAGCGGACTGTTCCTGGACAACAGCATGATGGATATTAACCTGGATGTTCCATTTGGAATGATTTAGCGAATGACCCCTGTGACGAACAGGCCGTTGGAAGAAGCACTGCGCTTTGCACAGAGACACTTTTCTCTCATTCACATTGAACTTTGCATTGCACACAGCACTTTAAAGAAGCTAATTTGCACATAAAGAATCGTTTGCGCAGCGATTGTCATTTTAAGTTATTTTAGAGGTGTCCCCGGCTAAGAATTTCCATAGTGGAATCTGATTCGTCCGATCCTGCCAATAGTCGACTGACTGATACTCGAATTGGGGAGCGCGGGGGGGGGCGGTGAAGCGTGCCTACACAGGGCGTCGGAGCAGCGCAGCACAGTGCAAAGCGGTGCTCACACGGAGCGTCGGGGTGCCTATGCCTACAGCCGACCCTGATTGCACTAATAAAAAAAAATAAAAATTAAAAAAAAAAAAAACAGTGCAGGCAGGTAAACAACACTTTTTTTTTTCCTACACACTGAAACACAGACTGGAACAAAGTGTCCAGAGCCAAACCCACTTGTAACAAACGGGCTAAAGCATGTTATTTATTTGTATCTATAATCTCTGCAGATAAGCTCACATTTTTTGGATAAACAATTTCTCACATTATCTGCTCAAATTTAATGAAATAGGCTTAACTGCACTGTGTCGGGTCCGTTTCGCAGCGCAACATCCATGCGAAAACAAACATTAAATTAAACAGAATTAGCGTTTTAGATAAATAAAAATAATAATATAATAATAACCTAAAATATTACAATTAAACGAAATAAAAGTCAGCATTAAAAATGAGAATTGAGTAACAGAACCGTCTTTTATTAGCCCAATTATCTGGCTACTTACCCGTTTAAGGTGGAAAACCATGTTGTTGTGAAGTGATATGAAAGGACACAACTTGCATTTGACTTTTTTTGGATCATCTTTGACTTGGTCTGAAGTTCTGTTTTTTTTTTTTTTTTCCTGACATTTTGAGCCTTTTAAAGTTAAGCCAAATCACCACCGAGATGCTGCTCTGTGACGGAGCTCTGTGCAAAATGGGATTGTGCCACTCACCATGGTGGTTCATTCACAAACACTAAATAGATAGAATATTGAATAAAAGTACAAGTTAAGTACATTTTTCCAGTGTATTTGATAGGCTAACATGTATATCAAATAGGCTTTATATCATGTTTATTTGGAAAAAAAAAAAAAACCAAGCAATTCTATGTAAAATCAGTCATTCAGCACCCCCATACAGCTGTAATGGAATGGTCCTCGTTTAATAACCACATTTTTTCGATGCTTCGACTGCGTGATGGCAGTCGAATCAGGCCCCTACTATCTGAGGACACCCCTAAATTATTTATTCATTTATTGAACGGCTGTTTGTCTGTGGGTCTGGTCGGGCGTGGCGGCGGACCTGCAAGACAAACATATGACAAATGAAATTGGGAACGTGCAATATATGTGCCTGGTTTTAATTAGCTTTTCTTTTAGGTGTTGTCATGCATGCAGTGAGGTTGGAGACGGTGTTGGGTGTGTGAGTGTGGTGAAGTGTGTGTGTGTGATTTTAACTCACCTTCTGCTCTTGTTTCCAGGAGTGGCGTCCGGCTAAAAGATTCCCCGGGCGACAGACACCACTAAAGAAGGTTCCGGGCTGGACCAAGGGTGGAAATGGGTGGGGGGTGGTTTCACAGATTTTAGATATGGTTTAAGATTTCATGTATTTATTTGGGTATTTAGTTTGGTTTGTTCTTAAGTATGGGTTTTGTTTTCTTTAGATTAATATTATGAGTTTGTAGTGGAGGATTTTAGCATGTGATCTAATATTATGTTTTCCACCTCTGGGAGTTTTATGGTTTTTACTTTACCCTGTTAAGCTGAGTGTACTTAAAGGTGCATTAAGGAGTTTTTCAACCTTAAAAATACTTATTTTCCACCATAAATATGTTACACATTTTTAATAATGTGTACAATGTGCCCTGACATATTCATTACAAGTACCTCTAACAGCGCTAAATTGTCACTTGAAAGTTGCAGTGCCGGTCCGGCACCAGAGTTTTTTGGGGAGAATTTGAAAGCAATGACTTAATGCGCGCTCCGGCTGGCCTGATTTAGTTAGGTTTCGTTTTGTCCGCCATTCCTCCGCCAGGTGCTTAGTGAGCAACAACTGAGCAGGAGCTTCCAGAAAGTAAGAACAGACTGGCTTCTAGCACTGCCACAGCTCCACACAGACTCCACCAGGTAGAAGAAACTTAAATCTTACTGGAGCGCTACTAAAAGAGCGAGGAAGGAGTCCTCCTCTTCCGTGCACGTGAGCCACAGGCACGAGTGTTTCACTAAGCTGCATTATGCCCAAGGCCTGCAGGGGGCGCTGTTTCACATAAAACGTGCAAACTCCTTAATGGACCTTTAAGGGCAGGAAGACATTCAGTAGAGAGAGAGAGAGAGAGAGAGAGAGAGAGAGAGAGAGAGAGAGTTAGTGATTGTGATTGTAGTGGTGGCAGCTGTGTGCTGCTGCTGGGGAAGCCAAACTCCAGAAAATCCTCCAATGCACCTTTTTTTTGCACTTTTGCACTTTACTTTGGTTTTTGCACAAGAAAAATAAAAGAGAAGTGGACCACTCAACCTCGGACTCGTCCCTGGTCGCTGTTTCTCCGCCGCTCGCGCCCACTGCTTACAACCCCACAGAGATGCCGCACGATTTGAACTATGTCTGCCACACATCACAGATTAATCTCGGACTGGTCACGTATAAACCCACGCCTGCCAGTCCGCCGCAGTCCGCAATAAAAAATGAAACATGTTTCATATCACCGAATAAAAAATACATTGTCTAGATGTGGGGATTGATAGTGAACTAAAGGTCTGTTAAGATAAGCACTGACAGAAAGTTCTGGAAGTCTTTTTGCGGTCGAGGAGCGCTGAACAGATTCATCCAATATCCTGTTTGTATCACAGTTCATGTCGGCACCAAGGATAAGAGACGAGTCCTGGAGATGCAATAAGACTTCTGTTAAGTTGAGAAAAGATTCTGGTTCATGTTGAGATGGAGCATAAAGTGAAGTAAAAGCAAATTTGCATGCAGATATAAAAGTCTTAATGTAAGATATCGTCCCATCCTCATGACCAAATTGTCCGAGTACAGTTCGGCTACGTCTCAATACTAATGAGCCCCTAGTTTTGGAGTCCAGTGATGCTCAGGCAGCCACATAAGAATGTCTGTTGGAGAATCAGAGGACAGTAGAGGAGCATAATTTTCATTCATCTTAAAGATTCTCCAAACCGCAGGCGTTGCTCGTCTTCTCAGTGGACTTGTGGGCCACGTTGCTGATAATGCGACGTCCTTTAATATTCACCGGGTATCGAGGAGCTTTCATGAGTACAAATACGAATATTTCACGCAGTATTGACCCTGGCGCTAACGCTCAAGTTGATCACTTCACAAGACATAGAGAATGAGTTCAACCATCTATCAGAATTAATCAGCAGTCTTCTGCTGTCATGGTGGAACCACATCGGAACACGACTCAGTCTGAGATTAGTCTTCTGTCTTCTGTCACTTCACTCTTTGATTCCAGAGTTTGTGTTTTTGAACACCTGGGAAAGACAAGACATCAAATGCTCCCTGAAAGTCAAAAGCCAAGGCCACGGTTTGATGGGAGCGGCTCTTTGAACAACCATCAGGATCGTATCATCCAGATGTGCCCTCAATCTGTCAACTCCGTCGCTGCTGTCGTTCAGAGGTGCTGCTGCCTCGGCGTGTTTGCACTGGAAAAGATCACAGTTCAGCTGCCGTTTGAATGCTCGCACACTCTGTGAATTGAATCTACGATCTGTCTCAAAGCAGCACATATGATTATTTCAGCGTCTTCATTTATTCCCTGGTTTTCTACTAGATATAAGTCAGAAAGAAAAGCAGGGGACCAAGGTGAGGCTGATGAGGGCAGATCAGAAACAGAAACAGGGTCGATGAGAAACAGCAGATGAAAGACGGTCTCAGCCAAGAAGGGAGGGATGCTCTGGACAGGAAGTCAGTCCATCACAGCCAGCGCAGAGAGACGGACAGCCACACACACGCACATTCACACCTCGCAGCAATTTAAGGTCATCGACTGATCTAGAGAACGGCACAGAAACGTGCAAACAAACATCGCTGGGAGTGGAGCTGCATTCAAGTCACGCTGCAGTCCACCACAGTCCTAATGCAGCCGTCAGAACTGATGTGCAAATGCGTGTGTGAATTTGTAAACAGTGTGTGTAAATCCATAAAGGCGTAAACAGTGTGTGCAAATCCATAAATGTGTAAACGGTGTAAAGCGCTTTACGATTGATGAAGCATTGAAAAAGCCCATTGAAGTGAAGGGATTTATATAATTGAGTCGATGCGTCACAGAAAGAAAATAAGAATGAAATGACACTGTCGCTTTGCAAAGGGATGCAGTCTGACTTTCTGTATGCTTGTCACTGCAATTTCAACCAATCCTCTGAGTCTGATTCTAATTGTGGTGTGAATGAGCTACTGCGGCAGACTCCAAACACACCAAGGAGAAAAATGATGGGGCAAATGTCATGTTTATCGCGTCAGTGAAATAGATCGACATTGATCATTACTGGTGAAAAATGGAATATTCTTTATAACCACGACCCCTCGATGCTAAGACTTGTAATTCATAACAATTGTTTCTGTTATTCAAAAACGGTAAAAATTTAATTATTTTTTCATATGAATATAGTTGTGTGACGATCTCCCATCAGTGTGGCTTAATTGCTCCGGCCTGACCGAGTCTGGACTTTCCCAAACACACGACTCAAAACAGAACATCTCTCTTCCTTGTTTTTTTTTTTTGTTTTTGTTTTTTTTTTAAAACCTGTCCTGTCCAGCAGGAAGCAGCAGAATGGAAGTCTGGCTGCTGGAATGTTCCACACACATTTGCTCTTCCAAGAGGAGCTTATAGGTTTCTTAATTTATCTTATTGTTTTGAATACTGATACATGATGTTGCTGGACCTCACAGGGGAACAGAAAGGCAGGTAAAGAGACAAAAAATGAAGGAAACAAACAAGCAAACAAAAAAGAGTGCAGAGAAGATACGACGATCCTTCAATTAGAATTAGACGGCCGGCTGCTACACCTGCTCAGAGACAGAACAGAGGACATCCTTTTGTTAGAGAATAAAGCTGGTCATGATCTGGAACGTGCAAACTGAGAATCCATGTATTAAAATACACAGAGGCATCAGGAGAGACCTCAGACAAATAGCCATTAGCGTAACCTACCACGAGACAACAGGTGACTGAGTCCACATGCACTACATGAAGAGTGGTTAAAGATTAGCGTGATCATGAAAATGTGACAGTGATCATGCATATATGACCTGTGACCCCTGAGAAGACCAGAAGCAGGCCAGAGAGGCCCCCAGGGCCCAGACAACCGCCGGCCATCCCAGAACCCAGATCCAAGCCGCCGCCCCCATCCGGCAGACGTCCACACGCCTGTCCGGAAGGGGGCAGAGGAACGCCCCCGGTTCCCCCAGGAACCTCAGCAGCCATGGGACCCGGGCCCCAGGAGACCAAGAGTGGCAGGAACTGACCCCTGCAGGCACCGGACGCCAGACCAGGGTTGACAGCGAATGGAGCCAGAGAGCCACTGATCCAAGAAGCCCCCACCCATCATGCATCAGGAGGAGTGAAGGCGAGGACAGACAGGGGGCAGCGGAGGAACCCAGACCCAGGGCCCACACCAACCCCAGGCCCCCCACGGGGCCCCACACTGTGTCATCACATACATACTGTACCTATTCCATCGCTCCTAACATGCATCATCTCAAATTGAACTTTCGTTAAATGAAGGATGAAGGAACTCGGAGAGCAGTTCATCACTGACCACTGAAGGACTTCATGTGTTTACACGTCACGGTCCAATTCAGATAAGATAAAGCGTCAAGATTAGTAACCGAGCTGAACTAAAGCGTCTGGACTGAGTGAACTGGGTGATTGTGTGTTTTTTTACGACCGTGGCCTCCGAGCATCTCGGTCTGACTGCGGCTCACATCCGCATGCTTTCTGCATGGAGCTCACATCTCCAAACGTCCGCTTGGATTTTCTTCCGTTTTGCCTGGTCGCTGGGCGTAAATGAAAGTGTCACCGCGGCCGAGTCTTGGTACGTGATGGACTGGAATGGCGGCACGTGTTAACTGGCGCTCACACAGGGAGGGGGACACTTTCCTTCAGGAAACTTTGCGGTGGAACTCTGAGACGTCGATTGCATTAATCCCTTTCACCGTGGCTCGTGTTTCCCAAGGACAACATCATCTGAGACGCTCAGAAATACATCAGTAAATCAATACAGCTCTTCAGAGGATGACACGTCGTAGGCCCCGTGTTTTTCCCATCAGTATCAAACTAATCCGGTGATTGATTGAGTTCATGAGTGAATTCAGAAGGCAACAGCTGACAGATGGTTCAGCACCTCTCTATAAGTGAGCGGGGTCGATCCGCGGGTCGCGATGCTTTTAATTTCCAATTCGGATGATAATTCCATCCCTCGTTGGAAGGTGGCGTGTGTGACCGTCTCGTATTTCTGCACTGTTCCACAGTCAGTGGAATAAATGAGGTGTTGAGGCCTCATGCCAGTGAAATCCGTCACTGTTTCTTCACTTCCTTTCAGAAAAGGATGAGATTAGTTTGATGATCCTTTAAAGGAAAAATTCTCACACAAAAATTAATAAAGAACATTATTGATCAAAACACATTAACTTAAAACATCTTTCCCAGGGAAGTAAACGCTGTCACAGTGGGGTTAAAGGTCGCCCCTCTGAGACAAAGCTCACTGTATGAGTGTGGCTGCCTGCAGCGATCACCCTCCAAACAGCTGCTGTCTGTTCTGGAAGCCGATCGACCGCTCCATCAAGGCAAGGCAACGGAAAGAGAGAGAGAAGGAGGACTGGCGTCCTGTGATCGGGGCTGGGGTCATGGTTTCTTACGTAAACAGAGGAGCGTCTTGTTCAGCCGTCCGGTGTAATCACGGTCACAAACTTCACATTCCGCGTTACAGTGGGCTGCTTGTTGAAAGCTCTCAGAGCGGAGGGGAAACAGAAACGGCCCGTTTGTCTCTGTTCTTGTCAAATTTGGCAGGTTTGGAAAGGTTGTGGGTTCAGTTCCTCATCTCCCGTGCCCTTGAGCAAGACACTGAACCCCCAAACCGCTCCCAGCGGCTGGACGGAGCACCTGGACTGCTGCATTTTGTTCATTGATGAAGTTTCCAGGAAAAGACTCGGTTATCGTTGCCATTTTTCATTATTCAGCCACCGTCAGTGAATCTTCACGTTCATCGAAGGCCATTAAAACGCTTGTCAACACCAAAAGGCATCGACGCGGCGCTTCGGCAGGGAGCAGGGAGTGTTTCTATTTGAAAGCGACGGGGCAAAATATGACCTTGTTGCTGTGCATGACTTCAGTCATGTGTTCTGGGATCGTCATCCATTTACAATTGTTTGATTGAAAAAAAAAAACAAAAAAAACAAGGAGGAATGCAGAAACGCTCTCCATGTGGTCGGCTCTCATAGTAACGTATCGTTACACCTCAGTGACGGGGATACTTCTCGACGCTGGGAAAGACTCGGCTGAACTCACATTTTTATCAGAATGTAATTGGATTTATTTGCAATTAAATTAAGAGAGTATTTTTTTTTATCATGGCCGTTGTTGCTCAGTTGCAGGGAAACAGGGTTGACAGTGGGCTGGAGTTTAGCACCTTGATGGTCTTCAGGTTTGATGGCGTACTGATCCCGTTGGCTCCCCAACATGCTGAATGCCACTCCCTTCCCCCAAACTGTAAACCTTGCTCCTCTGGTCCCTTTCTTTTGTGGTATGTTGAGTATTTTAGTCCATGTTTTATTGTACTTTTTTTCTTTATCATTCGGCGCTGCCTTTACTTCTAATGTGACCCTGAGTTCTGGAAGGCGCTCTGAAAAATGCAGCAATAACACGAAATGATTGGGCGGAGAGACAGATTGTAGGGAGGGATTCAGATAAAACGTCATAAAATAAATCAGCACAATCTACAAATGCTGGCAGAATAAATTCCAAAACTTCTGGCAGCATATTTCTTTGAATGTGAGCTGACGTCTTTTTCCCCTCAGTGAAATCTCTCGGCGATATTTGATCTTGGAACAAAAGGCTGTTTGTGATCGAGTGAAACATCTCGCAGCGCTCAAAGACGTCCTGAGGAGGGACGGCGTCTTTGAACACAACGTCAGCGGGCAGAGCGTAGTGATTCAGCCCCTTGTGACCGCTCGTAATTAGGCCACATGATGACGAGCGGGCGCGCTCCGTTCACCGGGCGCCTGTAAACACACAGCTGCTGGCGGGCCGTCCTCCCAGAGACGAGCCTCTCGTGCTGATTGTCGGCCTCTTGTTCCACCTGAAGGGATCTAATGATGGCAGAACGAGGCTCAGCCGTTCCCAGTAAAACACGTCATGTGATCGTCCTGTACATTCAGGCAAATGAGCGTTTTACTCCTTTAGCTGCTGGCAGTAAAAACCAGTGTTGTAAGAGTCAAGACACTGATTGTTTTCATGCAGTCACTTTGGAAGTAAATAAGTTTTCACACAATGTTTTCTTGCATTCCTCAGCATGTTTTCCACACAGAGTTTTTTTTCCTGGACAATATACTGTATGTATGATGTACGGAGTGATTAATTACTGTCCTGATCCAATACCAAGTATAGATTGCTATAATACTGATGCTTCCAAGAAAAGCTTAATGTATGTGTGACAACAACTGTTAGTGTTTTCCTCAGCTGCAAGCAGGAGGTGGGTGGATATTAGTATTACCACCATCAGCCACAGGAGGAGAACTTCCACTGAAAAGAAAGAAAGAAACACCTAAATGCCATCGAAAAAGACAAGTTTAGCTTATTCTCCGTACTGTAAGGCGCACCTAAAAGCCCTAAAAGTTTTAATTACATTTTCTAATTTGTTTGTGTCTGTTGTGAGAACATTCTGATCTCTTTGTGGACACTGTGAAGGTTTACAAGCTTCGCTATTAGTGAAGCTGCTTCACTCCGTCCTCCAGCTGCTGCTCCTTGTTATCATCTGGTCTGTATTGATGATGATCAATCAGGGACTCGAGAGCAGGATTCATGTTGTTTATCAGTTTTGGGATACAGCTGTTGTGCTTATGAGTTAATTTGCAAGCTGAAATGTGATCAAGTGAAACAAGACGGATGTGTGTGGGGAAATATATAGTACAGTGGGTTAGACCAGTCGTGGCCATGAAGAGGAGCGTCCTCAGTCAAACTCGCTTTGATATGTCGCTTTACTCACTATAGAACTACCTAGATCGCCAATATGTATTTCGCTCATACAGAAAGTGGATGAATTTTTTCTCCCCTTTAGTATTTGAATGGTTTGAAAATGAGCCATTCATTGACGGTGCGCCTTATAGTGCGGAAAACACGGTACCTAAAGATAGTCCAACGCCGGCATTGTCACATCAGAATGAATCCAAACAAGGTCAATGTTGCATCGGAAGTATGATTATTTTGTTATCAATAGTTCTGCTTTGAGGAACAGGTCAACGGAACATGATCCCTGAAAGACTGAGGCCTTGTTTACGTCACAAAGTTTCAGGAGAAAACATCATTTGTTTCTGAAAAGTTTTGCGTTTACACGGCATCGTGTAAAACATTGTTGTTACTGCGCATAAGAATAAATTACTGTGGCTGTGATCAGCTGATGACGTGTCTGCTTGTCATTTTTAGCCTTTTTTGGTTGTTCCACAAGAAAACTGGTGCAACTAAAATTACGGCAGAGGTGTGCGGGGCATGCTCTACCTGGGCCCTGCCCTCCCCCATCAGTGAGCTGGGACTGGCTCCAGCACCCAGCGACCCTGAACAGGATAAGCGGTTCAGAAGACGGATGAATGAATGAATGGATGTGCAGAACGTTGGTAATCTGGGGAGAAGCAGCAGGATGAACGATGGAGCAGAGGAGGAGGCAGGGGGCTGCTGGGAACATTCGTTTCTCCCTCGTGTGAAAGGGAGTCCAGTCCTCTCACGGCAGAAGCATGCATCTTGAAGAAAAGTGCCGAAGCGAGTGAAGAAGCATGGCGAGTTCACAAAGGCGCCCTGGCCTCCAGCTCTGAACCCACTGGAGGGGTTTTGGACGCACCGGTCTGATCTATGTTTTCTCGGCCTTGTGATTCCAGGACTTAAAGGATTTACGGCTCTCATCTAACACCCAGCGAGACCTTCAGACTGAGCTATCCTTTTAAGTCTGCACGTGTCGGAGCGGATCCATCAACCAAGAGATGTCATAGACCTTCTAAGACAGGTTTATAAACGTATGTCTGATCACTTTATGCACACATGAGAGAAGCGTCTTGCTTTAACTGCTAAAGTTGAATGGCTGTTTTTGATGTCAAGATGATCTGAAGCCAGAGGAATGCCGGCAGGTAATTATACAGGATTAGGGATTGATTATCCCGAGAGAGAGCCAAGAAAATGTTGCACTTTGTTTTGCTTTTTCATGAAGTTTTCGGGTGTTTCGGTGTTCGGAATGCACTCCTCCTAGAACGTTCCTCTGTGTTCTTCCTTTTTTTTTTAATTACATTACTATATCATGTCTGTTGACTTAATGATAACGATGCATTTCTGAAGCCACATTCAAAATATCACTAAGATCAAGACAACAGTTACAGGGAACCACAGAAGACTTTCACTGCAGTTCTGAGGGTCTTTTTACAACAGAGCCACTGAAAACAAGACGTTTTAAAAACTACAGTTGTGACTGTAAAGAGCGCTCACAGGCTGGAAGAGCAGGGGAGCGGCCGCAGAATAGAAATGCAGACGAAGTCTCCGTTAACGTAAATCCAATCAATGGGACTGCAAACTCAAACACGCTCATCAAAGTGGTTTAAAAAAATTTTTTAAAAAAATCGATGTGTAGTCCACAGGTAAAAATCCATTATTTAAAAGAAATACATAAAAGGAAGCAGCGGATCTGTGGGATCATGAGAAGGAATGGGGAAGGACGCTCGTGCTCGTCATCTGTTTCAAATCTCTTTTCACGCAGCAGATTGTTTTTTAAATTAGGTGCGTTCACTTCACCGGGAATTATTTGCACAGTAACAAAGAGAGAAGATTACGCTTCATATTCAATCTGATAAATGTTTCACCTCGCTGCTCTTTATCAGGCAGGCTTCGCTGGCCGCCGGTAATGGGAAACGACCAGGCTTTAATCCACCCGTGCATCGGGATTTCGACTCTGAATGTAGAGTGGTGAAGAAGGACAAAGGTGTCACTTTGAGGGGAAGCAGGTTCTCCATTCCAGGTTTGATTCCAGAGCAGACGGCGAAGCGGAAGCCTGTTATCGGCCGCTTGTTGCTCGGACTGCATTTCTCCTCAGATTCCCAAGTGTGAAATAAAGCCACGGCTATCAAAGCACTGCCAAAACACTTCCTCCTGGACACGTTGTGTGTGTGACGCGTGTGTGACGTGTGTGTTAACACCTCTTCATGATTCTTGCGATGCGTTCAATGACTCCCGTCAAGACATTGTTCCGCTGCGTTTCATTATTCCGTTTTGTTTTTCCTGTTTATGCTGTTTCTTACTGATGCTCCATCCCGGCTGCTGGCAGCTCTTTAATGCGTGGTGAACGTGACCCCCCACCCCGGTTCTCTGGGTCTGTCATTATCGCAGCGCGGCGGAGCGGCGCTCTGACTGCTGATGGTTCCTGCGCTGGGCCGTGTTCAGACGTCCGTGATAAGTGTTGGTGGGTGTGTTGAATCACAATGTCCAGAGATGTGATTGTGTTTGGTGAATTTTCAGTTTGAGGCGTCTTGTATGGAATACAGATGCTCTGTTAGTTAACACGTCCCTCCGGCTCGGGTACGTCTTCCACATGTGTTACCTTTAGCTCTCAGATCCTCCACGAAGAAACCACAAATCGTCATTTCCTTCCTGAATTGGAGCTCTGATTACCGGTACTTTAACGTATTTCTTTACGTGTTTCTTGTTTCTCGCACACGCGCTTTCATCACCACGCTACAGCAGCGCCAGTGCTTTCCGAAGCTGGGTGAGGCCTGACCGTCTGAGCGCCTCGGTCGCCCGCCAGCCCTGCGTTCAGAGAGGCCCGTCACTCGGATGGATGGAAGCCTTCATCGGGGACGCTGGCCGATGCTCTCTCACAGTTCACAGGTCTGCTGAGAGAAAAATACGTAGACGGCTGACCCGGGAGTGAACCTCCGGAAGGCTCCATTAAAGGTGTGAGAGCAGGCTGGAGTGAGCGTTGCGTGAGAGAGATCATAACATGTGGAGGTGAAGCCTCCGGAGCATGATGGTCTGTGTGAATTCACTGGTGAAATGAGGTTCAACAGGGTTTTATTAACGCTGCGCTGCTACACCCGACATCAAGGTTTCTCCAACACAAACATCCACGATCCAGGGAAGAGGCTGTCTCTGCGGTTATCTGGATCATCTGTCTTCTGGAGTCACCGGGGCAGAATACGTCATTCTAGATGAAAACAGAGGACGGCGGACAAACTGCTTCCAGCAGTTCTTCTATTTTAGAGCACAGAAGTTTCAAAACTGTTGTCAAAGCCTTGGAGTCCAGGCCGGAAGGAGAAAATCCCAGATGAATTCTCCCAACTGTCTGAACCCTTCGCAGCAGCAGCTTGGTGGCATTCTGCATACGAAAAGCAAATCTAACCATGCAGGTGGGTAGCGAGAACTCGTGGCGCTCTGGAGAGGAGGAGTGTGCATCCAGAAGGAAGAGATCTCCGAGCAGAAGCTCTCACACACCTCGCAGGAGCCGCTTCAAACGCGACGGGCTCAGCTGTTCGCAATCGATTCTCGAGGGAGAAAACCTTCAGACGCTCACTTCAAACAGGAATCTGGAGACGAAACGGCCCCGCTGTGTGTCAAACTCTGCGTTTTCCAGTGCGGAGGTCGCTCGGCCGCTTCGCGTTGTGGCACCTCCGTTATGAGGAATCAAAAAGCCGCAGATATGTTCCACGCTCCGGCGGCGGGCACCCGGGTTAAGAAGGTTTCATACGGCAGCTGTGATCCGGAGCCCAATCCCACTTCAAAGCCGACATGAGCCGGACTTTTATGGACTCTCCTCGGTGTTAGACCGGTTCACGGCACGGCTGTCGATACGTGACAAAAAGAATCCAGGGTGTTTTATTGTCAATGCATTTCTGGGATGTTTTCAAAAGACAGAAGACTGAATAAAAACAAATTGACTGTAATTATAACGAACGGCATGATTTTAATGAAACGCAACGCTGAACTTTAATAATTAGTGAAATGAATCACAAAGGCAGATGCTGTCTGGCAGCTCCGATGCTCCGGAGCTTTGTTCTATAATATCATTTAGACCGCAGGGTTTAGAGCTCATTACCTAAATCATTATTCTTTTAAAATGCAGTTGAATTATTATCAAAACAAGTGATGATATATGTCTGGTTAACAAGGAAGTAGTGTGCTTTATTTCACAATTCAAATTCTGTAATTTTACCGGAAAAATCCCAAAGCAAATAAAAAATAAATGTGGCTGAATGTCAAGAGGCAAGAATATGTATTCAGCACCAATCAAACAAAGCAAAGAATCTCGATGAAGCTCAAATCTGTTGTGTAATAGAAAACATAGAAAGCCGGAGCAAAACACGGTGATTTGAAAGGAAAGAGCTGAGAAACGTAAGAACTGAACGCTGTGCTGTGCTGCTGCTGTCAGAGAGGAAAAGCGTCCCTCGTCTCGCGGTCGACGTCCAGAGATATTCATGCAGACGTGTTTCAGCTTTCGGTCTTAAGAGCCAGGAGCAGTTCCGGATAATTGGCATGAAATATTAAACTCTTTATCTGAAAATTACGAGCTGAATATTTAACAGAGCGATCGACCCTGAAACAAACACATTTGTAATTAGGAGTATGGATCGCTATTGATTCGAAAATCTCCAGCAGAATGTTTTCTGACTTACTTTATTTATTATTCATCCCCTTGGGGAAATTAAGCGTCTGGATGTGGCCTTGCGGCGGGCCGGCTCAGCGTGGATCCTGGAGGAACCACAGCCGGTCCGGTTCTCTAAGCTCCAGGCCCCCGATCCATCGTTACATGGAGATCAGATCAGCTGACGAACTCCTCCCATGACTCTGAGCACCGGACGCCTGAAACGTGATGAAGCTTTTCCATGTAAACAAAACAAAATCAGTGATTAAAGACCTTTATGAGGTCGCTCTGATCCCGTCGGCCGGGTTGTTTGGTCCAGTCCTCCATGCTGCCCTCCCGAGACGCTGCAGAAGTGAATCATTTTCTGCTCCTTCTTTGTTTGAATCATTGATAAAAAACACCACAAGTATAGATTTTTTTTTTTCTTTTCGGGCCAGTTTAAATTGCTTGCATTGATATTCCGTCTTCTGTTCCGCTGTTCCATGCCGTTCACTTCCAACAGGCTGAACAAGGCGTCAAATCGAAACAAGTCCGGGGACAAAGTTTTAGCAAAAAAAAAAAAAAAGCCTTTATCTGTTCCAGTGTTGAAGGAACAAGTGGATTCCTCCTCCTGCTAAGCTCACGTGTAGTTTACTCATTCTCTCCGGTTTTCCCATAAAACCCCTTTCGTGCATGGTGTTTCATTTTAACAAGTTTTATGGTCTCTCTGATAAAAATCACACCTGTATAAAACTCCACGGGTCGCAGGGTTTTAGTCTAATCAACACTCGGCTCCACGCAGGTGAGTCTGAACAGCAGCGGCTCGGCACTCTGTCAGGACGCGTGCTGGATCAGGCCATATGGCCTCGATTAGCTGCAAGCAAAAGAATGAAAACACGCAAATAAAAAAGCTTTCAGCTGGTTACTGCAGCTCGGAACGGGGCTGTCTGGAAGGAGCGTTTATTCACACCCATATGTGGAATAATATGTCTACTGGATCAAACTTCCAGTTCAGACTAGTGTGAAAAATGAAAGATAAAAATGTAACTGAATTCTGTGTATTTTAAAAAAATGGCAAGTTTTTAATAGCAGCTGCTAATTTAATGAAAAGGACTGGCCGCATGTGTGAAACTCTGACTAATGTGCATGGATTGAATAGTTACCACATTAAAAAAAAGTAAATTGCAGCAATTTTAATCGATACGTATTCCTTTATTCTTTCTTTTGGAGGATTGTAAGGTTTCAAAAAAAGAAAAAAGTGTAATATTTTCCACTTTGGCAGATTTAAAGTATTTTTGCAGCCTGTGTAGCTGCTTTACTCTGACTGATTTGGAGGAAAATGACCCATGGAGAGAAAGGAAACGCAGAAACACGTCATAACGCCCTCATCTGCTCGTCATCTGTGGCTCAGTGTTCCTTCAGGAGGAAATTCCTCCAGGGCACTGCGAGCTGCAGGAAGGATGATGTGAAGCATTTTCCACTCCGTCGGCGCCGGGAGCCGCTCAGGTTCATCACATGACGAGCCAGACTCCAGACGGGCGCCGCAACAAGTCGAGCTGTCCGCTCCGGCACCTCGGGAATGAATGGAAACGCCGGTTATACTGACCGCGGAGGAAGACGGGGAGAGCTTTGAGAAATCTCTGTAACGTCTGTCCGACCTGTCCCGGATATCGACTGTGCAGGCGGGTCGCATCCATCTGCCGGGAGACCGAGCAGATAGCGGTCCCCGGGTAGTGATCCGATCACTCCTCTGCATGTCTGCACAGATACATGAGCCCAGCTCACTAAATCTGATAACGCGGGACCTGTCGGAGCTGACGGAGAGCAGAGGCTCCATGCCGGGCGGCAGTGAGTCAGGAGGCTGCTTCCAGCTCCGACTGGACCGTATCAGTCTGAAATAATCCGTCAGGATACATCTCTGGAATCCGGCTTCATTAGAACTCAACTGTGAGCATGGCCTTGGAGACACGTTTCCACCATGTCATTTTTACCGGCTAAAAGAAAGCTGGATGAATGTGGAGGCTGATTCAATAGCAGGACAAACTGCGTTCTTCTCTGACTAAATGACACAGACTGTCGACTCACCGTCCGTTTACACAACGTTTCCAAGAAAAAAAGGAAAACTTTTGCTGCATTTTGTTGGTTTGTTTACACGATGACGCTCGCGGCTGCTGAAGCAGCTCGATCCCGTACGGCGAAGCGTCCACAGCTCCTCAGGAGAGCTCAGCCTCTGCTCTACTGTGACCTTGAAAGTGAGACGTCGAACATCTTCCCCACGCTGAGGCTCGGTCTCGATGCCTTCAGGATCCTCAGCATCTGGTTGCTTTTCCTATGTTTTTTTTTTTTTCTGATAAACTCCAGTAAAGTCTCTTTTTTTCTGACATCTTCTCGACCCCATCTTCTCGCTGAGAGGTAGACTTTCTTCTTACAGGGTCCATGTTCGGTGTTTTGTCTTCTGCAGAGCTGAGGCATAAAGTCAGAGTTTTTGCCCGGCTTTAGCAAGCGTTAAAAGCGTTAACTCTGAGCAGAGATGCTCACAAGTCTTTGGTCACAAGTCCAAATCAAGTCTGAAGTCTGGAAAAAATAAACCTCTGATGTCTCTTCTTGTTTTAATGAGGCTTCTATCGTCTGCTGCTGTTCGCTCCGCTGAGAACGCTGCACAGATCCAGCTTAGGAATCCAAAGCATCGCTGTATTATCATCCCTCTCACACACAGTGAATGATTTTCTTTAAAGGATTCTGGATTCCTCCCACATGAGCATGCAGTTACTACATAACTCAGGCTCAGTTGGACCACAATAAGAACAAAAATGTAGAAGCTGTTCCAGCTCACCCAGTCAAAGGTGTTGGAGGCCAATTAGCATCTTTTCGATTAGCGCAAAACTTCACACTTTAGATCAATGCAAATAACGTGTAAACAAAACACTTAAAAGTACTTTAAAGGAGCCGTATCAAGCTTTTCCAAGCCTGTCAAAGTAATCTATAGATAATAATAAGCTATTTCACCCCCCAGCACTACAGAGGACTTTTATATTAAGAGATATTAGTAATTCTATCTGCCGTGTTTTCAACACTGAATGGAAAAGATGGACAGAATCTTGGTTTGAGGATTTGAGCAGCGTCTCCGTTTACATACGGTTTCAAATGTTCAGTATGGAGACGCCCTGCTCAAATCCTCAAAACGGGATTTCAGAACGCTGTGGGGGACTCCATGTGAGCTCCGTGCATCTTTTATATACGGTCAATGGAATTCGGTGAAGCAGCCGTGAATGAAAGTCTGTGGGGGTCAGGGGTTCTCCCTCATGCGTATTTGGTGCTTCGTGATTGGTTCATGACTGGGCCATGTGCATCGGTGGTGAGGCAGTGGCTTGAGGGGGGAGGAGGGACTGAATATTCAACAGATTACTGAAAAACGCATGAATGAAGAGAAACATCGACTGAACTGAAGCTTTTCTAAGGTTTTAAAAGCTGATAAAACTCCATTTTTCATGATGGAGACCCTTTAAACTAAATGATGAGAAAAATGATTCCCTGCATAAAAGTGAAACTCAAAAAGGAAGATCACCGGAGTTACTGGATGGATTCCACAGCGTCCTGGAAACCGTTACTTAAATCCTCCCGTAAGTGACTGTTTTCCAGGTTTATCTTCATCATCTTTGGTCTCAGCTGAAGGCATTCCTCATCATTTGAAGCGTTTTCACAGATAATGTAATGTATAATGTAATGTAATGTAATGTAATGTAATGTAATGTATAATGTAATGTAATGCGCGTTTTGTTGATTGTTTATGATTGTTCACGGGTCGAGTCTGAAGTCTCTCTGTGTGACTCCAACTCTGAGTTCGTCTTTCAGGTTCCAGTTTCCTGTCGCTTTGAGTCCGGCCGTGAGGAGCGATTCTCGGCGCCGTGTTGACAGCTGGGATTAAACTGTGCTCTCCTGGAGATGAGGCTGTTTTCCCTCGCGGTGCCTTCACGGCTTCAGGATGTCTTTCTGTCACCGGCGGCTGATAAACTGCTCAAACAGCAGCAGCAGCAGCATCTCCCATCAGTCATCAGGCTGAATTCACCTGACATCCCTCCGTTTCTCCGTCCACAGCTGCTGATGGAAGAAACTTTTTAAATCCTCGGATCCACTGCGGTCTTTCTGGACGTCATCCTGAATCTGAACTGAAACCTTTCTATATTTGGAGGCGCATACGTAGATCACACTCCTCACAGCTGCTGATGAAGCTAACAAGAACAATCCACCTCAGCACTCACTCCCTGAACAGCTGCTTTTTGAACTTAGTTTTTCTTATAGCAAGACAATTTGCTCCGGGGTTTTTCACGCTTCAGGTGTGAATGAAGAGCAGTCTCTCCTTGTCGGTGCAAACTGGAGCATCTGTTCTTCTGTCAGCAGGTCTTTAGCCCCAGCTGGACGCAGGTTTTTCTCCAGGTGTCGTTTCAGTGTGAAGCTCATTGGTCGACAGAATGAAGGATCCTGCAGGCCTTCAGGTGTGAACGACACAACATTACAGCCAGTTGTTGCTGCAGCATGTGGAGGGTTTTTAACCACTGGTTTAAACATAGAGAAGTGTGTGTTTGCATGCATATGAGCAAGCAGGACACACACACACACACACACACACACACACACACACACCCATAATCCCGCTGCTTCCTGCTGCGCTGTCTGATGCTGAATCCGTCGTGAACCAGCCAGGAGTTGAAGGCAGCCCGCTGAGCAGCAGCTGCTCTCCCGGTGGTTCAGGCTCAGGTGTTTCCAGTCTGTCCAGAGACGTGGCAACCAGCGTGGCGGCGGCGGCGGCTCAGGGACGTCTGATCAACGCCGGTTTTACCCATCAGCGGTAAATTAGACGGACTGAAGAGCTGAAGGTGTGTCCGGCTCGTTAAGTCGCTCTCTCTCTCTGCGTCACTGTCAGCGTCAGACCTTTTTCATCCTCTGCTGAATCCACCCAGCAGCTTTCTTCGCAGTGTGTTTGAGGTTTTAAAGATCTTCAGGGGTTCTTTCAGCTCTGATTTCCTACTCTGTGCTCCGGATTCGTCGTCCGGTCCGTCCCGCTGCTGGCTGTCAGCTGTGGACGCTCGTTCTGCTCAAATCACCCTTGAAAACAATTCAACTTCAAGCTTTTTGTGTCCAGCAGTCACCCTCCATAGAAGGAAACACAGAGGACTGAACGGACCCAGCACCAGCCAGATGCGCTGTAATTGTCCTTCTTGATGCCGAAGTCGCTTCTTTCCCCTCTGGAAAGCCCTCTGATCCGTCTCGGACAGACTCAAAGGGAGCTTTGATAATGTGCTGAAGAGATTCAGCCTCAGATTGAAGATCTGGCTCCGTGTTTTCATCTGCTCTAATGATGTTTCTCTCCATGTTTGACTCGGTCATTATTCAAGCCAGTGTCTTGATGTAACGGTTGCGTGAGGTTGGAAGAGGTTTTTTTTTTTTTTTTCTGCAGAGTTTCTGCCGATTAGAGATGACTGCAGCTGAATAGAGATTACCCCTCTTACCTAATGTAATACACGGGAAAAGAGAAAGACATGATCCCCTGATGAGATGGAGGCTCGTCGTGTGGAGAGAGAGCAGAGCGGCAGCAGACCATCAGGGGCTGTATTCTACAGAGACAGTAAAATCCAGACTGCTCAAACCGCTTTATGCTGGTGTTTTTCTTTAACAGCAGCTACAATCTAGAATTACAAACTGGAAACAGAAAAACGGCAACAAAAAAAAAAAAAAAAACAGACTCCAGGTTACCTGAGCTCACCCAAAACCTACAAAGCAGATTGAGAAGGTGATTCGGATTCAGAGCGAGGGAAGAAGAATGAAGGAGGAATGACAATCAGCTCTACGCTGCAGAACTGAGGCTTCTCTATACGATCAAAGAGTGGCCGCAAAACTTTAAAAAATGCATAACTGGAGCCACGAAGTGCACGTCTGATCTTGTTTACTGAAATGAAGAACAAACGTCTGTGATCCAAACCTGGAGAGACCGGGAGGAAGCCTGACTTCCAACCCAGAAATGGCCGTAACACTGAAAACAGTGCGGTTTTCATGGTGGGCCGCCGGTGTTGGTTTTCACTGATGAAACCACGGTTTCACAAAGTTGCGTTTTCAGGGGCTTCAAGGTGTTGGACGGATCCATTTGTGATTTTAACAAGGTTGTGCAAATCAGCGCCGGGCCCATTTATGCATCATTTTGAAGTGAAAGTTGGTTTTGTTGGAGAGACTTGGTAGTTGTGGAGTTAACAGTCGCCCTCACGTATGAATGTCGGCGTTCTCGAATCCAAGTCACCCTGGAAGAGCCTCAGCAGCTGGGAGGTAGAGCCTTCTGGTCCATGGAGCTCTGGAGAGGCGAACCACTGCAACACAATACCCACAAACCCTCAGGCTCAGCTGCTACGTTCATCTGACTGAAAGACAAACATCGGTGTGAATCCACCCAACTATTAAAGTCCAAATGAAAAAAACCTGTTGAAGAAAAAAAGCTTTCAGGAACATTTTGTATCATTTTCACACTTCGCAGTGTCAGCTGATA